>NC_136496.1:53986486-54091486 GCF_053919585.1 Euprymna scolopes
AATACGATAGTGTGTGTGTTCTTTTGTGTGTCACGCTTTCCGGCAAATTTGATTGGTAGAGATTTAATTCTGGAATAGATATTTATTTCGGAATACACATTTACGAACGCTCCAGATTGCATTGGATTAGCGTGTTCTCACCGCTATATTTGTTTTTAATTCCATAAAATTTGGGGGTTTATCTTTCAAAAGTTGTTAAGAAATAATTGATTTCAAGTTATTCCATAATAAAGAATGATAACACAAATAGCTCGGCCGGCGGGGACAAAAATTAAGCAGTTTTTTAATTGTTTATATTTTTACATTACATTTACGGCAAATTTGATTGGTAGAGATTTAATTCTGGAATAGACATTTATTTCGGAATACACATTTACGAACGCTCCAGATTGCATTGGATTAGCGTGTTCTCACCGCTATATTTGTTTTTAATTCCATAAAATTTGGGGGTTTATCTTTCAAAAGTTGTTAAGAAATAATTGATTTCAAGTTATTCCATAATAAAGAATGATAACACAAATAGCTCGGCCGGCGGGGACAAAAATTAAGCAGTTTTTTAATTGTTTATATTTTTACATTACATTTACGGCAAATTTGATTGGTAGAGATTTAATTCTGGAATAGACATTTATTTCGGAATACACATTTACGAACGCTCCAGATTGCATTGGATTAGCGTGTTCTCACCGCTATATTTGTTTTTAATTCCATAAAATTTGAGGTTTTATCTTTCAAAAGTTGTTAAGAAATAATTGATTTCAAGTTATTCCATAATAAAGAATGATAACACAAATAGCTCGGCCGGCGGGGACAAAAATTGAGCAGTTTTTTTAATTGTTTATATTTTTACATTTGTTTATTTAAAGCGTGCGAGAGAGAGAGAGAGAGAGAGAGAGAGAGAGACGCTGATGTCTTCGTTAATTAAAATATTATTGCTACTATTACATTTACATGTAAACAAAAACCAAGATGCATATCGTTATGGAACCTCGAACTTATCGACACATTATTAGCGAAACGAAACTGGTTTTGTACATAAAATATTTTTATAAAAACATTAAATCTAAAAAATATATATATTAAAGGATAGTTTATTTTTCTAAATAAATTATTTTTATTACAATATTGTTTTAACTAAAATATTTTCATGAAAAACTGTTTTTTGTACATAAAATATTTTAATCCATATATTAATACGATAGCGTGTGTGTTATTTTCTGTATCACATTTATTTTTTTTCTTCCGAGTGTCTGTCGTTTAATTGTTATGCCTTTCCTTTTCTTGTAATAAATAATTTTACCAAGAATTTTTTATCAGTTTTGGTTCTGGTTTTTATTATAGTTGAAGGAACTCAAGTTATATAGACATGCATTCTTTTTTCTTCATAAGTTTTGGTTTGGATTCAAGCTGATGTACCCAAGCCATATTTATATATTTTTATTTTTGAAATCATAAGTTTATAATATATAAGAATGGATCGAAAATTGACTCTTATAATAATATATACGAAATCTGCATAAATTAAATATCATATTTAAACATATTTTACGACCAGACTATGCCGGGCGTCCCTGCTAGCTTTAGATATATACTTTTGCAGTTTTAACATAAGAACTACAATAATATCAGGATTTCTCCATTTACGCTGAACATCCACAAAAATGCGAACATCAATGTATTACATATGAAAGAGTTCACTGTGGAATTTCCGCAGGTCCCGCTAGTATGAATTAAAATAATAAGGAAAATAAAGGATTTGCTGGTTTAATAGACAGTATCCTATTAGTTTTACTTGTCTTGTTCCTTTTTTTTTTTTTTTCATTTTTTTACTTAAGAGAGTCAGCACTTCTTAAGGCCCGAAGGCCACTCGTGTAGTATAGTAATCGTCGATGGTGTAAATTGGGAAGAATTTGATTATTTATGGGGACGGCTCAGCAAGAACTTGTTTACATTAGATTTGAAGGCTACTATGTTGTATTCAACCAGGAAGCAGATCAACAGAACAGTGTTCCACGGACAGGCAGTATTGGGAAAGAAGCTCTGCTCATAGAATATGTGCTTAGAGTTAGGCACAGATAGAGTGGAGGGAATCGTATATAGTGGTTGTAGCTAGTTTAGTGTTTCTGGAAAAAGTTTGGCAAACGGGGAGTCCAGTCGAGAACCTGCCATGAAAATAACGATAGAGCAGAGACCAGCTCGCAATGTCTCTTGTGTGGGAAAGAGGTTGCATGGAAGAGAAAAGGGCATCACCTACTAGGTTTCGAAGCCGGTTTAGAATTCTATCAAGGCTGGATATGACGAGCCGAGCAGCTCCTGCCCAAATGTGATAACAGTACTCCATTTTAGGGTAGACCTAGCTCTTATACAGAAAGAGGATTGCATTAGCAGTGAGATACCTGCTAAAGAGGTAGAGTGATCAAAACATTTTTTTTCAGTGAACTTGACAAAAGATTATATGTATGTGTTCCATTTCAGATCAGGATAAAGGTCAGTACCAGAAGCTTATCAAGACATGGAACTTCCCCAAAACGAGAACTATTCACTTCAGTTGGGGTGTCAGAGCGATTACGATGAAAGGAGAGAAGCTTGGTTTTCGATACATCAAAACTAACCAGCACCCCTTTTCCCCCATTGCACCACGTTCTCAAGATAAGAAAAGAAAGAATCAGAAAGATCTTGGTCATTGCTGGTTTTTGAAGTGTTTCTATAGATGGTAATGTCGTTTGCATAAATGTCTACAAATGATCTAAGAATGTGATTTGGGAGATCGTTGATGAAAATCAGGAAGAGAGTTGGGCCCAGGATGGAACCTTTAGGGACGACAGCATCAATACTATGAGTTCCTGGTTTCTGCCCATCAACGAGTACTCTTATAAGCCTATCAGAGAGAAAGGATTTTATAATTGAGAGGGGATTTCCGACTATTCCACAGCTGGCGATTTTGTGAAGTAGAGCTTTATGCCATACTCTGTCAAAAGCCTTTGATGTCAAGAGCTATTGTTCTAGAAACAAAGTCTCTATCGAGAGATTCACTAATATTGTGTGAAATTCTTTTCTTATAAATAAAAATGACTAATCTTTACAGGGGAATATTTTACGTTACACTGGCCAAGGTTAGACCGGTGTAACGTAAAATATTCCCTGTCAAAAATCTTTTTTATCTTAAGATAATTTATTAAGAGACGAAAGACTGTTATTAAGATCGGATTTTTTCCGATTTTCGATACTTATCGGGTGAATTTTTGTACAAAACATATTTAAGAACACTGCCAAAAATGTAAGCTATAGTTGTGTGAAATTTTCAAAAGATAGGCTCAGTCGTTTCGGAACCTATGAGAAAGGAACTGACACACACAAAGTTACTTTTATCTAATAGTAGAGATAGAGATATGTAAGTTTTAAAATATAACAGAAATATCTTAATTTTCGCTCTGTCTTAATATTTACTGCAAAGATATGTTCGCAGCATGATAGTTATAAAAATAAAAAATGGAATTTATAGTCGGGTTACATATTTCTATTATTATCGTGTCGATCGTTCAAGCTTTTCTTAAATTGGTGAATTTTCTGCTTCACCTTCTCTACTCTTCTTTTTCTTGAGACTTTTTACTTATCTGACATTGATGCAGCAATAGCATTTTCTTTTAATTAGTTTGATTTAAAAATTATTTTAATAAATTTTCCGGAAAGTTTTTAGAATTTTTCTTATCTCTTAAAAACACTGAATCAATGAAAACAGTAAATTAAAAAACAGTCTTGAACACACTTTTTTCTTAGCTTAAACCATTTTTTTTATAATTTTCCTTCTCTATAGGGGAAGTATTTAAGGGAGGTACAGTTTCACACTAAAACTGGAGCACTTACACATTAAACATCTTGATCGTTATTTTAAGACGATGTAACGTCCAACCTTTAGGTGTAACTTTTTTTTAAAACAAGCTTCGTGGATTAAATAAAGTGTTCAGTTCCAACTTCTGGAGAGATTCTCGATTTCAACTGGCTCTGAACCAAAACAGTGGAAATAGATGATGAGAATATTAGTTCGAATAATCGAATAGAAGGTTGGGTAGTTCTAGAGAATTTGAATCGAACCAAACTTATTCTGAACCTAAAAATGTTCAGTTCAAATTCATTTTGTTTCTTTTGTATGAATAGTTTTTTTAGGTGAAAATAAAATAAAAATGTTATATTCAGCCTATTTATTCTATTCCTGAATGTTACAAATGTCAGTACAGTAGAAATTGGATAATATAGTAATCATTAGTAATGGAAATTCGGTAAATTTGTTAACTTATATGGAACGGCTCATCAAGAACTTGTTTACGTTAGACTTAAAGACAGCCGGAACGCAGGAAAACGGAAGACAATTCCACAGGCGTGCAGTTCTAAGAAAGAAGCTTTGTTCATAGAATTTACGTTTAGGTTTAGGCTCAGATAAAGAGTGGGGGAAATTATTGATAGTGTTTACAGCTAGACGAGTGTTTCTTGTGAAAGTTTGGCGAGGAGGGGCCATAGCCTGACGCTCAGTCGAACACTTTCCATGAAAATAACTATACATCAGAGACAAGCTCGCAACATCTCTTCTGTGAGATAGAGGTTGCAGGGAAGAGAAAAGGACATCTCCTACGAGGCTACGAAGTCTATTTTGAACTCTATCAAGGCAGGACAAGTCCTTTCTAGCAGCTCCTGCCCAGATGTGGCAACAGTATTCCATCCTTGGACATATCTGGCTCTTATATAGATAGAGAATTGCATGAGCAGTGAGATATCTACTGGATCGATAGAAAGATCCCACCATTTTTCCAGCGGCCTTGGCAACAGATTTGATGTACGTGTTCCATTTAAGATAAGGAGTAACGGTGAAGCCCAGAAGCTTGGCAAAACTTGAGGACTCCTGAAGACGAGAGCCATTCATTTCAATTGATGCCAGATGTGGATCAGAATATTGATGATGCAAAGAAAGAAGCTTGGTTTTAGATACATTAAAAGTAACCAGCCACTCCTTTCCCCATTGTACCATGTGCTCAAGATCAGAGGAGAGAGAATCGGAGAGAACTTCGTCGTTTACTGTCTTAGATATGCTACTATAAATGGTAATGTCGTCAGCATAAATGTCTACAAATGATGTAAGGGTGTGATTTGGAAGATCATTAATGTAGATCAGGAAAAGAGTTGGGCCCAGGATGGACCCCTGAGGGACACCGGCATTAATACTGTGGGCTTCTGATTTTGCCCCTCAACTACTACTCTTATGAACCTATCAGAATGAAATGTTTTAATAATTGAGAAGACATTTCCAGCAATACCATAGCTAGAGATCTTATGAAGTAAACCTTTATGCCATACCCTATCAAAGGCCTTAGATATGTCAAGAGCAAAAAAGAAAGGTTGCCTCCGTCGAGAGATTTGCTAATCCTATGCGATATAACTGTAAGCACATCTGCTGTAGATCTAGCAGAATGGAAACCATATTGAGTGTCACTAAGAAGGTTATTTTTGTTGATATGGTTGATTACTTCTGTATTTAACACATATTCCAGCAACTTACTCATGACGCACAGGAGACTTATTGGCCTGTACTGAGAGGGGAAAGAGCGATCACCTGAATTCTTAAATACAGGGCATACTGATGAGAGTTTCCAGTGTGACGGGAAGCTATTCTCCTTAAGACAACGTTTAAACAGTTTTGTAAGCATGGGCGCTAGTTCTGGTTGAAGTTTTTTGAGTGCTATAATTGGAATACCGTCAGGCCGGTTTCTTTACTGGAATCAAGGTTTTTGATTAGCTTGGCTACATCACGTACAGATATATGTATATCACATAGCGTGTTTTCTGATACAGGAGGAAATATTGGAGGTTGGCGGCCTTGGTTGCAATGAGTAGAATTAGCTGCAAAGTTCTTGGCAAAGAGTTTGGCTTTGTTTGGAATTTTCGGATTACTGTTCTCGTCTTGAATGTTCAGGGGTCAAAGTTCAATGATTTGACCTTTGAGAACTCTACCAAACTCCTCCGCCAATTTTGGGTCTAAACACTTGATATTTTAGATATAGGTTCCTTGAACATGGATCTAACTTAATAACTCAATTTGAGCCCAAAACAATAAATGTTAAGGGGTAAAATAAGGGTTAAAATTAAAAAAATTGACCTCTGCGTACTCTACCAATTTACTCAGACAATTTCTGGTCTAAAGATTTTAAATTTTACATATTCAGAGATAGGGCAAGCTTTTTAATCGGTTTTGGTCGAAAATTTGAGCTACCAATATATAAATGTATGTATGCTTTCATGTCTGGCTAAAACTTTCGACAGATGCGACGGATTTTCACAAGATTAGTATCGTTTTCAAGCTCCAACTTTCAGAAAACAAATATCGAACAAGTGGCTAAAAACATTAATTTCTTCACGTTAAACTGGGCACTTTTCTACACGGAGGGGGTCGCTTTTTCGTCGATATTTTCGAAAGTCATCCCCTCTTTACGATTGTCTAGCCTTAATTTAAACCTACGTCACTGTTGGTTGTAACAGCAAAGACGTCACGTTTTTCCCATTCTTTTCCTCCTTCGCGCTACGGGTTCGAGCCTGCCTTCCTATTACCACTTTTTTTTTTTTGCTCAACATATACCTTCAAACACCTGGGCAACGCCGAGCGGAAATGTTAGTATATATATATATATATATATATATATATATATATATATATATATATATATATATATATATATGAGTGAACGTGTCTCTGTGTGTCTGTGTGTCTTTGTATATTTCCCTACGCAATAACTGTGTCAATTTTCAGTCTGCAGACTCGAAATTTAACATATAGGGTACTGAGATTTGGGAAAATCTTAGTAATTGGTTTTCGGCCAAAAGTGTGGCTGTTAAGGTGTAAAAGGTTAACGATTTGACCTTTGAGAACCCTACCAAACTCCTCCGCCAATCTGGGTCTAAACACTTGCAATTTTAGATATAGGTTCCTTGGACATGGATCTAACTTAATAACTTGATTTGAGCCCAAAGCAATAAATGTTAATGCGTCATAATCGGGGTCAAAGTTTAAAAAATTGACTGCTTTTTCCTTTTTTTTTTTTTTGCTCAACATACACCTCGAAACACCTGGGCAACGCCGGGCACCCATTGCTAGTATATCTATAAAAGTGAACGTGTCTGTGTGTCTATGTGTGTGTGTGTGCATTTCTTCTACGCAAAAACTCTGTCAATTTGTTATTTACAGACTCGAAATTTGATATACAGGGTACTGAGATTTGGGAAAATCTTTTTGGTCTATTTTTGGCCAGAAATTTGGCTTTTAAAGGGGTCAAAGTTCAACGATTTGATCTTTGACAACTCAACCAAACTCCTCGGACAATTTTGGGTCTAAACACATGGATCTAACTTAATAATTTGAGAAGAGCCCAAAACAATACATGTTAAGGGGTCATAATAGAGTTCAAAGTTTTTAAAAATTGGCCATTTCTTTTGTTTTTTGTTTTTATTGCTCAACATATACCTCCAAACACCCGCGCAACGCCGGACACCCATGCTAGTACATCTATAAAAGTGAACATGTCTGTGTGTCTGTATGTCTGTGTGTGTACATTTCCCTACGCAATAACTCTCTCAATGTTTAGTTTACAGACTCGAAAATTGATATACAGGGTACTGAGATTTGGGAAAATCTATGTGATTGGTTTTAGTCCTGAAATTTGGCTTTTAAGGGGTCAAAGTTCAACGATTTGACCTTTGAGAACTCTACCAAGCTCCTCCGACAATTTTCGGTCTAAACACTTGAAATTTTAAATATACGTTCCTTGGACATAGATCTAACTTAATAACTCGATTTGACCCCAAACAATAAATGTTAAGGGGTGATAATAGAGGTCAAAGTTAAAAAAATTGACCGCTTTGTTTTTGTTTTTTGTTTGTTTGTTTTTTTTTTTGTTTTGTTTTTGTTTTGTTTTTTTGCTCAGAATACACCTCCAACCACCCGGGAAACTCCAGGCACCCTTGCTAGTATATCTATTAGAGTGAACGTGTCTGTGTGTCTGTGTGTGTGTGTGCATTTCCCTGCGCAATAACTCTGTCAATTTTTCCCTACGCAATAACTCTGTCAATTTTTCCCCCGTCCTTTTCCTACTTTGCCTTCCTACTACCACTTTTTTTTCTGAACACACACCTCCAAACACCCGGGCAACGCCGGGCTGAAATGCTAGTGTCTTATATAATTGACATTTTTATTGACAAGAGCAAAAAGTTTTTGGTCCATTGAAGATGTCAAATTTTCGATTTCCTCTGATGAAATATCTTTGGCAGCAGTCAGAATTTCATTCCAGAGGTCATCCTTGGAGTTGTACTGCCTTCCTCCGGAGTAAATATTTTGTTTCAAGATGCTCCACAGATTTTCGATGGGATTTAAATCTGGAGAACAGGCTGCTCATCCCATTATTTTCCCATGTCTGGCAAAAACTCTCTCCAAATATTCAGTGGCTATCCTTGTAGAATGAGACGGTGCATGCATACCAGAACAAGGCGATGCATGAATACCATCTTTTTCTGGAATGCCAAATTCTTCTTTTTGTGGCAGGGTTCCAAGTGTTCTTTAATGAAGCCAATGTAGAGTTTGGCGGTAATTTTCACTCTATCTGCGACTCTGAATGATCCTACCAGCTCATTGCAGCCCAGAACATCACACCACCACCTCCTTGTTGACGCCTGATCCTTTGGGGACGTAGACCCTCATTATAGTTCCATCCTCCCCTCAACCCACCGGGTCCTTCAAGGGTCGCTCGATACTCATCGGTGAACAAAACAGTTTGAAAATTTACCTTCATGTGATCTCTTGCCCACTCCATCCTCTTTTTCTTGTGGTTATCTTTCAATTGAGAACGGACCTTTGGCTTTTCAAATTTTGCAATTGTACTCAGCATACGGCAACGAGTTGATTTGGACACATCAGGAAAGCCAGCTTTTTCCAAGCTTGTATGCTAGTTTCAAGTGGGTTGCGGCGAACTTCTCTCTTGATCTTGCTCATTGTTCGACGTGACAGATATGATTTCTTACGAATTTTGTCTTTGTCAGAACGTCCGTTGCAAAATTGAGGGTTAGTACAATATTTTTTGATTGTACGATGATCACGGTGTAATTCTTTGGCAATTTCTAAAGTATAAATCTTATTATGGAGCCTTGGAACAATTTTAGACTTCTCAGGTTGACTTAAAGCACCTTTACCTCCCATCTTGCATATAAAGTTGGCACGCTAAAACACTGCAAGTCACCAAAATGGCTGCTGTTTGCTCGCTATTGTACAGATCGGCTTAAAATTTTATATCTGCGCATGCGTTAGTGTTGCCGTATGACGTGCGAAGTTTCACGAATTTTCATTGAAAATTATCGGAGTTAGAGCAAAAATATCGATTTGCATATAATTCTGGCACGGGGCTTATATATATATATATATATATATATATATATATATATATATATATATATATATATATATATATATATATATATATATATATGAATCGTAGAAGACGAAACACGTGTCAGTGGATATTTATATTTTAAAAACAATATATATGCGATTCCGCATTTGTGGGTACCAAATTGGTCAAAGAGAAAATTATTCCCAATCCACATTTAGGTAACAATGCACTAAATTCATTCAAAAAGTATCGCAAACTATTTGATTAATATATACATAACTTTTTCGCAAATTAATTTTCATACTAAACACTTCTTTTATACACTTTTATTCCAGCCTGATTTCTATATATTCAAAAGAAAATCTACATTCTAGATGTAACCTGTTTTTAGTCTCTGTGTAATTTAACCCAAATATGTCTTCCATCAATAAATTATTGTAGTTAATTATACGTATTGTTATGCTTGATTATGGCTCGTCACAATATGTATTTTTCCTGGTCATAATAGTTATTTTTGCTTGCATTACCTTTTTTATATTCACGAGACCCGGGAGCTTTTGCGAAGATTATTGATGCCATATTATAAGACTTTGTTAATGCCGTTTTTTCTCTTTTTTGCTGATGCAGTTATCTGCAAATCTGACCTACATTGTTTTCATCTAAAGGCCTTTTTTCCTGCGGTTTCTTTTAATCAGTGCCCATTAATGTATCTTTTGTATTCACTCATCTGACCAACTGAGCATTCTATTATCTTTTTATAAGCGTTTTTATTTTATGTTTATTTATTTACGCGCATACATATTTATACATACTCATGCGTAATATGCACACATAAACCTACATATATATTTAGAAAAAGTATATATTCATACATATGTAAATAGATATTTATATACATGTAAATATAAATAAAGAGAGAATAGCATGTGTTTGTAAGAGGGAGATAAATAAAAATAAATACAGTAGCGTCCAAAATTAAGGGACAAAATTTAAAAACCTAATATTTGTTAGAAATAAAAACTCTGAAAAGCGGAAATTTTGACAACTAGTAGTCGTTATCATCCATAATAACACATTAAAATTTGAACCATTTACAAAGTATAGAAAAAGAATTATAACAATTATTTATTTTCAAAATAGGAATACCCAAAAGCAAGGAACAAAATTGAGAAAAAACAATGTAAAAAGCCAAAAAAACAATAAAAAATACATGTACATTCAATATTTAGTAAATGAGCCCTTGCTCTTACTGAAAGCTGCACACATCCAACGACAAGAACGAATCATGATTTAAATTTGAGTACGTTATTATCGATGATAACGATGTTATTATGAATGATAACGATGTTATTATGAATGATAACGATGTTATTATGAATGATAACGGTGTTATAATGAATGATAACGATGTTATTATGAATGATAACGATGTTATTATCGATTATAACGATGTTATTATCGATGATAACGATGTTATTATCGATGATAACGTTGTTATTATGAATGATAACGATGTTATTATGAATGATAACGATGTTATTATGAATAATAACGATGTTATTATCGATTATAACGATGTTATTATGAATGATAACAATATTATTATGATGGATAACGATGTTATTATGAATGATAACGATGTTATGAATGATAACGATGTTATTATGAATGATAACGATGTTATTATGAATGATACCGATGTTATTATGAATGATAACAATATTATTATGAATGATAACGATGTTATTATGAATGATAACGATGTTATTATGAATTATAACGATGTTATTATGAATGATAACGATACTATATTCGATGATAACAATGTTGTTATGAATGATAACGATGTTATGAATTATAACGATGTTATTATGGATGATAACGATGTTATTATGGATGATAACGATGTTATTATGAATGATAACGATGTTATTATGAATGATAACGATGTTATCATCGTTGATAACGATTTTATTATGGATGATAACGATGTTATTATGAATGATAACGATGGTATTATCGATGATAACGATGTTATTATGAATGATAACGATGTTATTATGAATGATAACGATGTTACTATCGATGATAACGATGTTATTATCGATGATAACGATGTTATTATGAATGATAACGATGTTATTATGGATGATAACGATGTTATTATGAATGATAACGATGTTATTATCGATGATAACGATGTCATTATCGATGATAACGATGTTATTATGAATGATACCGATGTTATTATGAATGATAACGATGTTATTATGAATGATAACGATGTTATTATGAATGATAACGATGTTATTATCGATGATAACGATATTATTATGAATGAAAACGATGTTATTATGAATGATAACGATTTTATTATGGATGATAACGATGTTATTATGGATGATAACGATGTTATTATGAATGATAACGATATTATTCTGAATGATAACGATATTATTATGAATGATAACGATGTTATTATCGATGATAACAATGTTATTATGAATGATAACGATGATATTATGGATGACAACGATGTTATTATGGATAATAACGATGTTATTATGAATGATAACGATGTTATTATCGATGATAACGATGTTATTATGAATGATAACTATGTTATTATGAATGATAACGATGTTATTATGAATGATAATTATGTTATTATCGATGATAACGATTTTATTATGAATGATAACTATGTTATTATGAATGGTAACAATGTTATAATGAATGATAACGATGTTATTATTGATGATAACGATGTTATTATCGATGATAGCGATGTTATTATGGATGGTAACTATGTTATTATTAATGATAACGATGTTATTATGAATGATAACGATGTTATTATCGATGATAACGATGTTATTATCGATGATAACGATGTTATTATGGATGATAACGATGTTATTATGAATGATAACGATGTTATTATGAATGATGACGATGTTATTATGAATGATAACGATGTTATTATTAATGATAACGGTGTTATTACGAATGATAACGATGTTATTATGAATGATAACGATGTTATTAGTGATGATAGCGATGTTATTATAAATTATAACGATGTTATTATGAATTATAACGATGTTATTATGAATGATAACGATGTTATTATGAATGATAACGGTGTTATTACGAATGATAACGATGTTATTATCGATGATAACGATGTTATTATGAATGATAACGATGTTATTATTGATGATAACGATGTTATTATGAATTATAACGATGTTATTATGAATGATAACGATGTTATTATCGATGATAACGATGTTATTATGGATGGTAACGATGTTATTAAGAATGATAACAATATTATTATGGATGATAACGATGTTATTATGAATGATAACGATGTTATTATGAATGATAACGATGTTATTATGGATGATAACGATGTTATTATGGATGATAACGATGTTATTATGGATGATAACGATGTTATTATCGATGATAACGATGTTATTATCGATGATAACGATGTTATTATGAATGATAACGATGTTATTATCGATGATAACGATGTTATTATGAATGATAACGATGTTATTATAAATGATAACGATGTTATTATCTATTATAACGATGTTATTATGGATGATAACGATGTTATTAAGAATGATAACAATATTATTATGGATGATAACGATGTTATTATGAATGATAACGATGTTATTATGAATGATAACTATGTTATTATCGATGATAACGATGTTATTATGAATGATAACGATGTTATTATGGATGATAACGATGTTATTATCGATGATAACGATGTTATTATGAATGATAACGATGTTATTATCGATGATAACGATGTTATTATGAATGATAACGATGTTTTTATGGATGATAACGATGTTATTATTGATGATAACGATGTCATTATGGATGATAACGATGTTATTATAAATGATAACGATGTTATTATGAATGATAACGATGTTATTATGGATGATAACGATGTTATCATCGAGGGTAACAATAAATGATAATTATGTCATTATGAATTTTAACGATGTTATTATGGATGATAACGTGTTATTATTGATGAAAACGATGAATGATAACGATGTTATTATGAATGATAACGATGTTATTATGAGTGATAACGATGTTATTATGAATGATAACGATGTTATTATGAATGATAACGATGTTATTATGAATGATAACGATGTTATTATGAATGATAACGATGTTATTATCGATGATAACGATGTTATTATCAATGATAACGATGTTATTATCGATGATAACGATGTTATTATAAATGATAATTATGTTATTATCGATGATAACGATGTTATTATCGATGATAACGATGTTATTATCGATGATAACGATGTTATTATGAATGATAACGATGTTATTATGAATGATAACGATGTTATTATGGATGATAACGATGTTATTATGAATGATAATTATGTTATTATCGATGATAACGATGTTATTATCGATGATAACGATGTTATTATGAATTATAACGATGTTATTATGAATGATAACGATGTTATTATGAATGATAACGGTGTTATTACGAATGATAATGATGTTATTATCGATGATAACGATGTTATTATGAATGATAACGATGTTATTATTGATGATAACGATGTTATTATGAATGATAACGATGTTATTATGAATGATAACGATGTTATTATCGATGATAACGATGTTATTATGGATGATAACGATGTTATTAAGAATGATAACAATATTATTATGGATGATAACGATGTTATTATGAATGATAACGATGTTATTATTGATGATAACGATGTTATTATGAATGATAACGATGTTATTATGAATGATAACGATGTTATTATCGATGATAACGATGTTATTATGGATGATAACGATGTTATTAAGAATGATAACAATATTATTATGGATGATAACGATGTTATTATGAATGATAACGATGTTATTATGAATGATAACGATGTTATTATGGATGATAACGATGTTATTATGGATGATAACGATGTTATCATGGATGATAACGATGTTATTATGAATGATAACGATGTTATTATCGATGATAACGATGTTATTATCAATGATAACGATGTTATTTTCGATGATAACGATGTTATTATAAATGATAATTATGTTATTATCGATGATAACGATGTTATTATCGATGATAACGATGTTATTATCGATGATAACGATGTTATTATGAATGATAACGATGTTATTATGAATGATAACGATGTTATTATGGATGATAACGATGTTATTATGAATGATAATTATGTTATTATCGATGATAACGATGTTATTATCGATGATAACGATGTTATTATCGATGGTAACGATGTTATTATGAATGATAACGATGTTATTATGAATGATAACGATGCTATTATGGATTATAACGATGTTATTATGAATGATAACGATGTAATTATCGATGATAACGATGTTATTATCGATGATAACGATGTTATTATCGATGATAACGATGTTATTATGAATGATAACGATTTTTTTTATGAATGTTAACGATGTTATTATCGATGATAACGATTTTATTATGAACGATAACGATGTTATTATGAATGATAACGATGTTATTATGAATGATAACTATGTTATTATGAATGATAACTATTTGATTAGTGATGGTGTAACGACTACCAGTTGTCAAAATTTCAACTTTTCATAGTTGTTATTACAAACAAATATTATTATTACTCACAAATATTAGGTTTTAAGATTTTGTCCCTTAGTTTTGGACGCTACTGTATATATTTAAGAAAGTTATCATTTCCGCTTCTTACTATAATTATTTATACGAATGATTAACGAATTATTAAATTGAACCCTTGATACTAAAACAACACTTGAAGGAGAAACAATCAAATAATACGATTAATAGTCAGACATGGCCATTTTGTTTGACCAAACTTGTCTGAATGTGAAGATTATGTTTTGGTATAAGCAACTTTTTCTCTTAATCAATCAACTTGTTCGAATTGATAGAGATATTAAAACGCGAGAGTGTTGTATGCTCAATCCGTCAAGTCCAAAGTAGCTGAGCAGCAGTTTTGTTCCCATGAGCTTTAACGAATAACAAACAGGGTCCTGAACCGAAGCTTGTCCTCTATCCCAACCATCATCAATAGGCCTGACCTAATCTCAGCAGCAACAAACAAAGGGAAACTTTTTGCCAAGAACTTTGCAATACATTCTACCCTATGCGATCAGCCCCCCCCCACCATATTTGCTACTGAAATGTCGGAAAACACACTATGCGACATACAAATGACTGTGCATGATGTTGCTAAGCCTATCAAAAAGCAACTGGCATTCCAATTATAGTGTTCAAAAGTCTTAACTAGAACTAGCCCTCATAATCACGAATCTGTTTAAACGTTTTCGTAAGGATAAAAGCTTTCCAATAGCCTGGAAAACCTTTTGTGTCTGCCCCGTATTTAAAAATTCACACGATCAGTCATCTCCCTCTCAATACAGACCAATCTTCTGTGCATCATGGGTAAGTTGAATTGGTGTGAAACAAGCAGTAATCAACTACCTCAACAGAAACAACCTCCTTAGCGACATGTAATATTGTTTCTGCTCTGCTAGATCTACATTTGATGTGCCAACAGTAAGGTCATACAGGATTAGTAAATCTCTCGACGCGGCTTCATTTCTAGGACAATTATTCTTAACATATTAAAAGTTTTCGATACTACATAAGATCTCTAGCTCAAAAAGAGCTGGAAATGTCTTCTCAATTATTAAATTATTCCTCTCCGATAGTTTTATAAGAGTAATAGTTGATGAAATCAAATCAGAAGCTCACACTATTAATGCCACCGTCCCTCAGAGTTCTATCCTGGACCGAACTCTCTTCTTGATCTTCATCAATGATCTCCCAAATCACATTCTTAGATCATTCCTAGACATTTATGCAGACGACACTACCATCTATGAGAACATTTCAAAGACCGGAAATGGCTAAGATCTCTCTGATTCTCTCTCCTCTGATCTTGACCACGTGGTGCAATGGGGAAAGAGGTGGCTGGTCTCTTTCAACATTTTGCGCCTATTGAAATTAACGGCTCTCGTCAGGAGGGCGCTCCATGTTTAAAAAAATTTCTTGGCTTGAGATTTACTCTTGATTTGAAATGGAGCTCATACACCCAATCCGTTGCCTAGGTCTCTGGAAAATGGCGGGATCCTTCTTCTGCGCCAGTAGATATTTCACTGTTAATGCAATTCTCTACGAACGTTTTTGGATGAAGTACTGTTGCCACATTTGGGCAGGACATTCTCTGAACACCCTATACTGCTTTGACAGGATTTAAAACAGACTTCGTAATCTAGCAGGTGATGTCTTTTTCTCTTCTCTGCAGCCTATTTTCCACAGAAAAGACGCTGCGCGCCTATCTCTGCTCTATCGCTATTTTCATGGATTTATGGTCCTCTCGTCAATGTTTTACAAAAACGGTGGTCTGCTTTCCAGCTGACTACTAGATTGTCCAAGTCCAATGTAAACAAGTTCTTATTGAACTGTGCTTGTAAATAATCTAATGATACCAAATTTCCACAACAAATTATTACTATGTTACTGCCCCAATGACTGCAATACACGCATTAACTTTTATCCTTTAGTGGCCTCTGGGCCTTTATATGTGGTAATCCCTTTGTAAACAGAGAAACATCGCTATTTAATTCTGACTATCCAATTCCACTTTTTATCTTTCTACCACTTTAAAATAAAACAATTTTCAATTCAATTAATTTCTGAAAATAATTTATCTGTCTAGGAATATTTTCCAGATGGCTGCCGTCTTAGTCATCAGCAGCAAATTAAAAAATGTTGTCCGCCATTTTGTAATCAGCAAAAAGAATCATCCATGAATAGTAATTATACTTTGATATTCTTGCTTTATTAATGATAAATCACAGCTAAATATCATTCACTTTGATTCGTATACACAAAAGAAATAAAAATAATTCTGAAGATCTCTTATTACACTTACACAGCCGATTAATAAATAAAACCGTGGAAAGAAAAACACAAATCAAAATGTCATTGTTTGATTTTTTTTTCGTTTGCAATTAAGTTGTGCGGTACAAATATTACTTCTTTTAAATCGGTGTTTACAAAAATAAGAAGGACCGAATTTGATGGGTACAGATTTTGAGAAAAAATTCATTTTTAGTAAGAGAAGATCGTTATCCAACATGTACCAGATGCGTAACATTAGAATGAAATTTAACACAAAATGTATAAATTTCATGAAACCCTTCAGATGTTCGTAACAAATAAAAGAAAAATGAACGAGGCTTATCAACAGAACATATAAATTGTCTCTCGAACTTTCTAATGAAAATGTAACTGAACGTGATTCAAGCTCAAATAGGACAATCGAGTACATGTTGAGCAACATTTGACGAAAAAATATTCCGTTGAGAAATAAGCTTTGTGTTATTGGATGTGCCACTTGATTCGCTTTAAACATATTGAGACTTAAACGTGAAATGAAAAAATTTACTGTATCGGGAGAGGTCTTCATGTTCCGGGTGGTGATCCAAAAAACGGGGCTTCTTGTAATAATAACACGTCCGTCACTTCAAATGGTGACTTCTTTCGCTATTAGCAATAGAATCAGGATTTCCTTGTGTTCAGAAAATCCGCGATGGAAACAAGGGGAGGAATTATCATTCTTCACATGTCTCCCTCTCCTTGCCAACTTCAAGAAATTGTATTATCACATAGATGCAGTATTATTCAATCGTCACGATGCAATCATTTTGTGAACAGAATCACCTCGTACAATTTCTGTAGTTACAGAAACATCTGGTCGAATTTTTATAGCCGTAGTGGTCGTATGGCAGTAGAAGTGTCCACCTTCTCTCCTCTCTATTATATCAGACGTCATCTTGCTCTTATTACTTACATCTTGTAAAAGTTTTTAACAAAAAATTCCTTGACTTTGAACAATCTATTTGGAGTTTCCTTACCATTTTATAGAATATATGTATACAGACACAAAAAACCCTAACTCCATCCCTATAGTGAATAAAAAAGCTGTGCAAACCCAAACGGTTTCTCTCTCTCTCTCTCTCTCTCTCTCTCTCTCTCTCTCTCTCTCTCTCTCTCTCTCTCTCTCTCTCTCTCTCCTTAATCTGTACCTAATTTTAAATCTTACATGAAAATTTATCATACACATTATATCTTTACATTTACATTACAAAATAAGATCGGCCATAACTTTTTCAATATGAAAAGTCATTTGCAAAGTATGGTCAAAAATAAAAATTTATGAGTGCTCTCAACAGAACACTCATAAATTTTTGTATTATAGAAAATATAAACGTTATTGTTTTGTTATTGTGTTATACGTCATATGAATTCCTGGAGTTATTTAATACTAAAACCAATTATTTTAGTCTTAGTTTCACATATTAATAGATTCTATTTTGTGTAAGAACGTTTTCTGCATTTTAATGTTTCGTAGTAATATTTTGTGAGGAAATAGTCTGCAATTGATATATATATTTTGTAAAAGAATAGTCTGTAATTTATGGATATATTTTCTAAACAAAAATATGTAAATGATTG
The DNA here is from genome assembly GCF_053919585.1 of Euprymna scolopes. Taxonomy (NCBI): domain Eukaryota; kingdom Metazoa; phylum Mollusca; class Cephalopoda; order Sepiida; family Sepiolidae; genus Euprymna; species Euprymna scolopes. The sequence continues at coordinate 54,005,522 of NC_136496.1, forward strand.
GTATATTTTGTAAAAATTGTCTGTAATAAATAGATTCATTGTCTAAACCATCTGTTATTGATCACTGCATTTTGTTTAAAAATTGTAAAAAAGTCTTTAATTCACAAATGTAATTAATTATTAATTAGATGTATTTTTTAAAACACTAATATGTAATTGATAAATATATTTTGTAAAAATTAGTAATTGATAGATGTATTTTTCATTGCATGTAATTGATGGATATATTGTTTTAAAAATAGTGTGACATTGATGTATGTATTTTGTAAAAAAAAATGGTATGTACTTCATGGATATATTTTGTACAAAATCGATAGATATATTTTGTAAAAAAAAGTTAGTAATTGATAAATATATTTTGTAAAAAATAGCAATTGATAGATATATTTTGTACAAAATAGTAATTGATAGATATATTTTGTAATACCTAGAACTTGATAGATATATTTTGTAAACAATAGTAAGTAATCTAGAGATATATTTTGTAAAAAATAGTTAGTAATTGATAGATATATTTTGTAAACAATAGTAATTGATAGATATAGTTTGTACGAAACAGCTAGTAATTGATAGATATATTTTGTAAAACATAGTTTGTAATTGATAGATATATTTTGTATAAAATAGTAAGTGATAGATATATTTTGTAAAAAATAGTAATTAATATATATTTTGTAAAAAATAGTAATTGATAGATATATTTTGTAAAAAATAGTTATTGATAGATATATTTTGTAAAAAATAGTAATTGATAGATATATTTTGTAAAAATAGTAATTGATAGATATAGTTTGTAAAAAATAGTTACTAATTGAAAGATATATTTTGGAATAAGTAGTTAGTAATCGATAGATATATTTTATAGAAAATGGTTAGTAATTAATAGATATATTTTGTAAAAATAGTAATTGATAGATATATTTTGTAAAACATAGTTAGTAACTGATAGATATATTTTGTAAAAAAATAGTTAGTAATCGATAGATATATTTTGTAAACAATAGTAAGTAATCGAGAGATATATTTTGTAAAAAATAGTTAATAATTGATAGATTTATTTTAGAAAAAATAGTAATTGATAGATATAGTTTGTACGAAAGAGCTAATGATTGATAGATATATTTTGTTAAACATAGTTTGTAATTGATAGATATATTTTGTAAAAAATAGTAAGTGATAGATATATTTTGTAAAAAATAGTAATTAATATATATTTTGTACAAAATAGTAAGTGATAGATATATTTTGTAAAAAAAAGTAATTGATATATATATTTGTAAAAAATAATAATTGATAGATATATTTTGTAAAAATAGTAATTGATAGATATAGTTTGTAAAAAATAGTTACTAATTGAAAGATATATTTTGTAAAAAATAGTTAGTAATCGATAGATATATTTTAAAACAAATGATTAGTAATAATAGATATATTTTGTAAAAAATAGTAAGTAATTAGTAGATATATTTTGTAAAAAATAGTAATTGTTAGATATATTTTGTACAAATAGTAATTGATAGATATATTTTGTAAGAAATAGTAATTGATAGATATATTTTGTAAAAAATAGTAATTGATAGATATATTTTCTAAAGAATAGTAATTGATAGATATATTTTGTAAAAAATAGTAATTGATAGATATATTTTGTAAAAATAGTAATTGAAAGACATATTTTGTAAAAAATAGTAATTGGTAGATATATTTTGTAAAAAATAGTACGTAATTGATAGATATATTTTGTAAAAAATAGTAATTGATAGATACATTTTGCAAATAATATTAATGGATAGATATATTTTGTATAAAATAGAAATTGATGGATATATATTGTAAACAACAGTAAGTAATCGATAGATATATTTTGTCAAAAATTTCTAATTGATAGATATATTTTGTAAAAAATAGAAATTGATCGATATATTTTGTAAACAATAGTTAGTAATTGATAGACATTTTCTGTAAAAAATAGTAATTGATAGATATATTTTGTAAAAAAATAGCAGTTGATCGATATATTTTGTAAAAAATAGTAAGTGATAGATATATTTTGTAAAGATTAGTAATTGATAGATATATTTTATAAAAAATAGTAATCGATAGATATATTTTGTACAAAAAAGTTAGTAATTGATAGATATATTTTGTAAACAATAGTAATTGATGAATATATTTTGTAAAAATTACTAATTGATGGGTATACTTTGTAAAAATAGTAATTGATAGATATATTTTGGAGAAAATAGTAATTGATAGATATATTTTGTAAAAAATAGTACGTAATTGATAGATATATTTTGTAAAAAATAGTAATTGATAGATATATTTTGTAAAAATAGTAATTGATAGATATATTTTGTATAAATAGTAATTGAAAGATATATTTTGTAAAAAAAAGGAATTAGTAGATATATTTTGTAAAAATTAGTAAGTAATAGATATATATATTTTGTAAAAAATAGTAAGTAATTGATGGATATGTTTTGTAAAAAATAGTAAGTAATTGATGGATATATTTTGTAAAAAATATTAAGTAATTGATGGATATATTTTGTAAAAAATAGTAAGTAATTGATGGATATATTTTGTAAAAAATATTAAGTAATAGATAGATATATTTTGTAAAAACAAGTTAGTAATTGATGGATATATTTTGTAAAAAATAGTAATTGATGGATATATTTTGTCAAAAATACAAATTGATGGGTATATTTTGTAAAAATAGTAATTGATAGATATATTTTGTAGAAAATTATAAGTGATAGATATATTTTTTAAAACATAGTACGTAATTGATAGATATATTTTGTAAAAAATAGTAATTAATAGATATATATTTTGTAAAACATAGTTAGTAATCGATAGATATATTTTTTAAAAATAGTTAGTAATCGATAGTAATATTTTGTAAAAAATAGTTAGTAATGAATGGATATATTTTGTGAAAAATAGTAATCGATATATATATTTAAAAAATAGCACTTGATAGATATATTTTGTAAACAATAGGTAGTAATCGATAGATATATTTTGTAATAAATAGTTATCAATTGATAGATATATTTTATAAAATATAGTAATCGATAGATATATTTTGTAAAACATGGTTAGTAATCGATAGAAATATTTTGTTAAAAAATAGTAATTGATAGATATATTTTGTAAAGAATAGTTAGTAATCGAAAGACATATTTTGGTAAAAAAAATGGTTAGTAATCGATAGATATATTTTGTAACAAATAGTTAGTAATTGATTGATATATTTTTTAAAAAATCGTCATTAATAGATATCTTTCGTAAAAAATAGTAATTGATAGATATATTTTGTAAGAAATAGTCAGTAATTGATAGATATATTTTGTAAGACATATTAATCGATAGATATATTTTGTAAAAAATAGTAATTGATAGATATATTTTGTAAAAAATATTACGTAATTGATAGATATATTTTGTAAAAACTAATTAGTAATTGATAGATATATTTTGTAAAAAATAGTAATTGATGGATATACTTTGTAAAAAATAGTAATTTATCGATATATTTTTTTAAAATAGTAATCGATAGATATATTTTGTAAAAAATAGCAAGTGATAGATACATTTTGTAAAAAGTAGTAATCGATAGATATATTTTGTAAAAAATAGTAATTTATTGATATATTTTGTAAAAAATAGTAATCGATAGAAATATTTTGTAAAAAATAGCAAGTGGTAGATATATTTTGTAAAAAATAGTAATTGATAGATATATTTTGTGCAAAAAAGTTAGTAATTGATAGATATATTTTGTAACCAAGAGTAATTGATGAATATATTTTGTCAAAAATACTAATTGATGGGTATACTTTGTAAAAAGAGTAATTGATAGATATATTTTGTATAAACAGTAATTGATAGAAATATTTTGTAAAAAAAAGTAATTGGTAGATATATTTTGTACAAAAAAAGCTATTGATAGATATATTTTGTAAAAAATAGTTAGTGATAGATATATTTTGTAAAGAATAGTAATTGATTGATATATTTTGTAAAAAAATAGTAATTGATAGATATATTTTGTACAAAAAAGTTAGTAATTGATAGATATATTACATAAAAAATAGTAATTGATAGATATATTTTGTAAAAAATAGTAATCGATAGATATATGTTGTAACACATAGTTAGTAATCGATAGATATATTTTGTAAAAAATAGTAAGTAATAAATGGATATATATTTTAAAAAATATTAATGGATAGATATATTTTCTAAAGAATAGTAATTGATTGATATATTTTGTAAAAAATAGTAATTGAAAGATATATTTTGTACAAAAAAGTTAGTAATTGATAGATATATTTTATAAACAATAGTAATTGATGGATATATTTTGTCAAAAATACTAATTGATGGGTATATTTTGTAAAAATAGTAATTGATAGACATATTTTGTAGAAAAAAGTAATTGATAGATATATTTTGTACAACAGAGTACGTAATTGATAGATATATTTATTAAAAAATAGTAATTGATAGATATATTTTATAAAAATAGTAATTGATATATATATTGTGTGAAAATAGTTAGTAATTGATAGATATATTTTGTAAAAAATAGTAATTGATGAATATATTTTGTAAAATTTAGTAATTGGTAGATATATTTTGTAAAAAATTGTACGTAATTGATAGATATATTTTGTAAAAAATAGTAATTGACAGATAAATTTTCTAAAAAATAGTAATTGATAGATATATTTTGTAAAAAATGTTAATTGATATATATATTTTGTAACCAATAGTGAGTAATTGATAGATATGTTTTGTACAAAAATAGTGAGAAATCAATAAATATATTTTGTAAAAAATAGTTCGTAATTGATAGATATATTTTGTAAAAAATAATTAGTATTCGATTCATATATTTTGTAAAAAATAGTAATTGATACATATATGTTGTAAAAATAGTAAATGATAGATATATTTTGTAAAATATACATATTGATACATATAATTTGTAAAAATATTTTGTAATCGATACATATATTTTATATAAAATAGTAATCGATAGATATATTTTGTAAAACATAGTTAGTAATCGATAGATATATTTTGTAAAAAATAGTAAGTAATAAATAGATATATATTTTCAAAAATAGTAATTGATAGATACATTTTAAAAAAATAGTAATTAATAGATACATTTTTTAAACAATAGTTAGTAATCGATAAATATATTTTGTAACACATAGTTTATAATTGATATATATATTTCATAGAATATAGTAATCGATAGATATATTTTGTAAAACATAGAAATTGATAGATATATTTTGTAAACAATAGTTAGTAATTCATAGACATATTTTGTAAAAAATAGTAATTGATACGGTACTTTTGCGAAAAATAGTAATTGATAGATATATTTTGAAAAAAATAAGAATTTATAGATATATTTTGTAAACAATAGTAAGTAATCTATAGATATATTTTATAAAAAATAGTAATTGATAGATATATTCTGTAAAATATAGTTAGTAATCGATAAATATATTTTGTAAAACATAGTTAGTAATCGATAGATATATTTTTTTAAAATAGTTAGTAATCGATAGAAATATTTTGTAACAAATTGTTAGTAATTAATGGATATATTTTGTGAAAAATAGTAATTGATATATATATTTAAAAAATAGTACTTGACAGATATATTTTGTAAACAATAGGTAGTAACCGATAGATATATTTTGTAACAAATAGTTACCAATTGATAGATATATTTTATAAAATATAGTAATCGATAGATATATTTTGTAAAACATGGTTAGTAATCGATAGATATATTTTGTTACAAAATAGTAATTGATAGATATATTTTGTAAAGAATAGTTAGTAATCGAAAGATATATTTTGTAAAAAAAATGGTTAGTAATTGATAGATATATTTTTACAAAATCGTAATTGATAGATATCTTTCGTAAAAAATAGTAATTGATAGATATATTTTGTAAGAAATAGTTAGTAATTGATAGATATATTTTGTAAGAAATATTAATCGACAGATATATTTTGTAAAAAATAGTAATTGATAGATATATTTTGTAAAAAATAGTACGTAATTGATAGATATATTTTGTAAAAACTAATTAGTAAGTGATAGATATATTTTGTAAAAAATAGTAACTGATAGATATATTTTCTAAAAAATAGTAATTGATGGATATACTTGGTAAAAAATAGTAATTTATCGATATATTTTTTAAAAATAGTAATCGATAGATATATTTTGTAAAAAATAGCAAGTGATAGATATATTTTGTAAAAAATAGTAATCGATAGATATATTTTGTAAAAAATAGTCATTTATTGATATATTTTTAAAAAAATAGTAATCGATAGATATATTTTGTACCAAATAGCAAGTGGTAGATATATTTTGTAAAAAATAGTAATTGATAGATATATTTTGTACAAAAAAGTTAGTAATTGATAGATATATTTTGTAAACAATAGTAATTGATGAATATATTTTGTCAAAAATACTAATTGATGGGTATACTTTGTAAAAATAGTAATTGATAGATATATTTTGTAGAAAATAGTAATTGATAGATATATTTTGTAAAAAATAGTACGTAATTGATAGATATATATTTTTAAAAATAGTAATTGATAGATATATTTTGTAAAAATAGTAACTGACAGATATATTTTGTATAAACAGTAATTGATAGATATATTTTGTAAAAAAAAAGTAATTGGTAGATATATTTTGTAAAAAAATAGCAATTGATAGATATATTTTGTAAAAAATAGTAAGTGATAGATATATTTTGTAAAGAATAGTAATTGATTGATATATTTTGTAAAAAATAGTAATTTATAGATATATTTTGTACAAAAAAGGTAGTAATTGATAGATATATTACATAAAAAATAGTAATTGATAGATATATTTTGTAAAAAATAGTAATCGATAGATATATTTTGTAAAACATAGTTAGTAATTGATAGATATATTTTGTAAAAAATAGTAAGTAATAAATGGATATATATTTTAAAAAATAGTAATTGATAGATATATTTTGTAAAGAATAGTAATTGATTGATATATTTTGTAAAGAATAGTAATTGATAGATATATTTTGTACAAAAAAGTTAGTAATTGATAGATATATTTTGTAAACAATAGTAATTGATAGATATATTTTGTCAAAAATACTAATGAAAATGATGGGTATATTTTGTAAAAATAGTAATTGATAGACATATTTTGTAGAAAATAGTAATTGATAGATATATTTTTTAAAACATATCACGTAATTGATAGATATATTTTGTAAAAAATAGTAATTGATAGATATATTTTGTAAAAATAGTAATTGATAGATATATTTTGTAAAAATAGTAATTGATATATATATTGTGTGAAAATAGTTAGTAATTGATAGATATATTTTGTAAAAAATAGTAATTGATAGATATATTTTGTAAAAAATAGTAATTGGTAGATATATTTTGTAAAAAATAGTAGGTAATTGAGAGATATATTTTGTAAAAAATAGTAATTGACAGATAAATTTTGTAAAAAATAGTAATTGATAGATATATTTTGTAAAAAATTTTAATTGATAGATATATTTTGTAAACAATAGTTAGTCATTGAAAGATATGTTTAGTACAAAAATAGTGAGTAATTGATAAATATATTTTGTAAAAAATAGTTCGTCATTGATAGATATATTTTGTAAAAAATAGTTAGCATTCGATTGATATATTTTTAAAAAAATAGTAATTGCTACATATATGTTGTAAAAATAGTAATTGATAGAGATTTTTTGTAAAATATACGTATTGATACATAAAATTTGTTAAAAATAATTTGTAATCGATACATATATTTTATAAACAATAGTAATTGATAGATATATTTTGTAAAAAATAGTAATCGATAGATATATTTTGTAAAACATAGTTAGTAATCGATAGATATATTTTGTAAAAAATAGTAAGTAATTAATGGATATATATTTAAAAAAATAGTAATTGATAGATATATTTAAAAAAATAGTAATTGATAGATACATTTTGTAAACAATAGTTAGTACTCGATAGATATATTTTGTAACAAATAGTTTATAATTGATAGATATATTGTATAGAATATAGTAATCGATAGATATATTTTGTAAAACATAGCAATTGATAGATATATTTTGTAAACAATAGTTAGTAATTCATAGACATATTGTGTAAAAAATAGTAATTGATACGGTCATTTTGCAACAAATAGTAATTGATAGATATATTTTGAAAAAAATAAAAATTAATAGATATATTTTGTAAACAATAGTAAGTGATCTATAGATATATTTTATAAAAAATAGTAATTGATTGATATATTCTGTAAAATATAGTTAGTAATCGATAAATATATTTTGTAAAACACTTAGTAATCGATAGATATATTTTTTTTAAATAGTAAGTAATCGATAGAAATATTTTGTAAAAAATAGTTAGTAATTAATGGATATATTTTGTAAAAAATAGTAATTGATATATATATTTCAAAAATAGTACTTAATAGATATATTTTGTAAACAATATGTAGTAATCGATAGATATATTTTGTAACAAATAGTTAGCAATTGATAGATATATTTTATAAAATATAGTAATCGATAGATATATTTTGTAAAACATGGTTAGTAATCGATAGATATATTTTGTTAAAAAATAGTTATTGATAGATATATTTTGTAAAGAATAATTAGTAATCGAAAGATATATTTTGTAAAAAAAATGGTTAGTAATCGAAAGATATATTTTGTAAAAAATAGTTAGTAATCGATAGATATATTTTGTAACAAATAGTTAGTAATTGATAGATATATTTGGTAAAAAATAGTAATTGATAGATATATTGTGTAAAAATAGTTAGTAATTGATAGATATATTTTGTAAAAAATTGTAATTGATAGATATATTTTGTAAAAAATAGTAATTGGTAAATATATTTTGTAAAAAATAGTACGTAATTGATAGATATATTTTGTAAAAAATAGTAACTGACAGATATATTTTGTAAAAAATAGTAATTGATAGATATATTTTGTAAACAATTTTAATTGATAGATATATTTTGTAAACAATAGTTAGTAATTGATAGATATGTTTTGTACAAAAATAGTGAGTAATTAATAAATATATTTTGTAAAAAATAGTTCGTAATTGATAGATATATTGTGTAAAAAATAGTTAGTAAGAGATTGATATATTTTGTAAAAAATAGTAATTGATACATATATGTTCTAAAAATAGTAATTTATAGATATATTTTGTAAAATATACGTATTGATACATATAATTTGTAAAAAATAGTTTGTAATCGAAACATATAATATATAAAAAATAGTTATTGATAGATATATTTTGTAAAAAATAGTAATCGATAGATATATGTTGTAAAACATAGTTAGTAATCGATAGATATATTTTGTAAAAAATAGTAAGTAATTAATGGATATATATTTTAAAAAATAGTAATTGATAGATACATTCAAAAAAAATATTAATTGATAGATACATTTTGTAAACAATAGTTAGTAATCGATAAATATATTTTGTAACAAATAGTTTATAATTGATAGATATATTTTATAGAATATATTAATCGATAGATATATTTTGTAAAACATAGAAATTGAAAGATATATTTTGTAAACAATAGTTAGTAATTCATAGACATATTTTGTAAAAAATAGTAATTGATACGGTCATTTTGAAAAAAATAGTAATTGATAGATATATTTTGAAAAAAATAAAAATTAATAGATATATTTTGTAAACAATAGTAAGTAATCTATAGATATATTTTATAAAAAATAGTAATTGATAAATATATTCTGTAAAATATAGTTAGTAATCGATAAATATATTTTGTAAAACATAGTTAGTAATCGATAGATATATTTTTTTTAAATAGTAAGTAATCGATAGAAATATTTTGTAAAAAAAAATTAGTAATTAATGGATATATGTTGTAAAAAATAGTAATTGATATATATATTTAAAAAATAGTACTGTATAGATATATTTTGTAAACAATAGGTAGTAATCGATAGATATATTTTGTAACAAATAGTTAGCAATTGATAGATAAATTTTATAAAATATAGTAATCGATAGATATATTTTGTAAAACATGGTTAGTAATCGATAGATATATTTTGTTAAAAAATAGTACTTAATAGATATATTTTGTAAAGAATAGTTTTTAATCGAAAGACATATTTTGTAAAAAAAATGGTTAGTAATCGATAGATATATTTTGTAAAAAATAGTTAGTAATTGTTAGATATATTTTAAAAAAATCGTAATTGATAGATATCTTTCGTAAAAAATAGAAATTGATAGATATATTTTGTAAGAAATAGTTAGTAATTGATAGATATATTTTGTAAGAAATATTAATCGATAGATATATTTTGTAAAAAATAGTAATTGATACATATATTTTGTAAAAAATAGTACGTAATTGATAGATATATTTTGTAAAAACTAATTAGTAATTGATAGATATATTTTGTAAAAAATAGTAATTGATAGATATATTTTGTAAAAAATAATAATTGATGGATATACTTTGATAAAAATAATAATTTATCGATATATTTTTTAAAAATAGTAATCGATGGATATATTTTGTAAAAAAATAGCAAGTGATAGATATATTTTGTAAAAAATAGAAATCGATAGATATATTTTGTAAAAAAAAATAATTTATTGATATATTTTTTAAAACATAGTAATCGCTGGACATATTTTGTAAAAAATAGCAAGTTGTAGATATATTTTGTAAAAAATAGTAATTGATAGATATATTTTGTACAAAAAAGTTAGTAATTGATAGATATATTTTGTAAACAATAGTAATTGATGAACATATTTGGTCAAAAATACTAATTGATGGGTATACTTTGTAAAAATAGTAATTGATACATATATTTTGTAGAAAATAGTAATTCATAGATATATTTTGTAAAGAATAGTACGTAATTGATAGATATATTTTGTAAAAAATAGTAATTGATAGATATATTTTGTAAAAATAGTAACTTAAAGATATATTTTATATAAACAGTAATTGATAGATATATTTTGTAAAAAAAGTAATTGGTAGATATAGTTTGTAAAAAAATAGCAATTGATAGATATATTTTGTAAAAAATAGTAAGTGATAGATATGTTTTGTAAAGAAGAGAAATTGATTGATATATTTTGTAAAAAATAGTAATTGATAGATATATTTTGTACAAAAATACTAATTGATGGGTATATTTTGTAAAAATAGTAATTGATAGACATATTTTGTAGAAAATAGTACTGTATAGATTTTTTTTTTAAAACATAGTACGTAATTGATAGATATATTTTGTAAAAAATAGTAATTGATAGATATATTTTGTAAAAATAGTAATGGATTGATATATTTTGTAAAAATAGTAATTGATATATATATTGTGTAAAAATAATTAGTAATTGATAGATATATTTTGTAAAAAATAGTAATTGATAGATATATTTTGTAAAAAATAGTAATTGGTGGATAAATTTTGTAAAAAATAGTAATTGATAGATATGTTTTGTACAAAAATAGTGAGTAATTGATAAATATATTTTGTACAAAGTAGTTAGTATTCGATTGATATATTTTTTAAACAATAGTAATTGATACATAGATGTTGTAAAAATAGTAATTGATAGATATATTTTGTAAAATATACATATTGATACATATAATTCGTAAAAAATAGTTTGTAATCGATACATATATTTTATAAAAAATAGTAATTGATAGATATATTTTGTAAAAAATAGTATTCGATAGATATATTTTGTAACACATAGTTAGTAATCGATAGATATATTTTGTAAAATTTTTAAAAAATAGTAATTTATAGATATATTTTAAAAAATAGTAATTGATAGATACATTTTGTAAACAATAGTTAGTAATCGATAGATATATTTTGTAACAAATAGTTTATAATTGATAGATATATTTTAAAGAATATATTAATCGATAGATATATTTTGTAAAACATAGCAATTGATAGATATATTTTGTAAACAATAGTTAGTAATTCATAGACATATTTTGTAAAGAATAGTAATTGATACGGTCATTTTGCAAAAAATAGTAATTGATAGATATATTTTGAAAAAAATAAAAATTAATTAATATATTTTGTAAACAATAGTAAGTAATCTATAGATATATTTTATAAAAAATAGTAATTGATAGATATATTCTGTAAAATATAGTTAGTAATCGATAAATATATTTTGTAAAACATAGTTAGTAATCGATAGATATATTTTTTTAAAATAGTTAGTAATCGATAGAAATATTTTGTAAAAAATAGTTAGTAATTAATGGATATATTTTGTAAAAAATAGTAATTGATATATATATTTAAAAAATAGTACTGTATAGATATATTTTGTACACAATAGGTAGTAATCGATAGATATATTTTGTAACAAATAGTTAGCAATTGATAGATATATTTTATAAAATATAGTAATCGATAGATATATTTTGTAAAACATGGTTAGTAATCGATAGATATATTTTGTTAAAAAATAGTAATTGATAGATATATTTTGTAAAGCATAGTTAGTAATCGAAAGATATATTTTGTAAAAAAAATGGTTAGTAATCGATAGATATATTTTGTAAAAAATAGTTAGTAATCGATAGATATATTTTGTAAAAAATTGTAATTGATAGATATCTTTCGTAAAAAATAGAAATTGATGGATATATTTTGTAAACAATAGTAAGTAATTGATAGATATATTTCGTAACAAATAGTAATTGATAGATATATTTTGTAAAAAATAGCAATTGATAGATATATTTTGTAAAAAATAGTAAGTGATAGATATATTTTGTAAAGAATAGTAATTGATAGATATATTTTGTAAAAAATAGTAATTGATAGATATATTTTGTACAAAAAAGGTATAAATTGATAGATATATTTAGTAAAAAATAGTAATTGAGGGATATATTTTGTCAAAAATACTAATTTATGGGTATATTTTGTAAAAATAGTAATTGATAGATATATTGTGTAAACATAGTTAGTAATTGATATATATATTTAAAAAATAGTACTTGATAGATATATTTTGTAAACAATAGGTAGTAATCGATAGATATATTTTGTAAAAAATTGTAATTGATAGATATATTTTGTAAAAAATAGAAATTGATGGATATATTTTGTAAACAATAGTTAGTAATTGATAGATATATTTTGTAAAAAATAGTCATTGATAGATATATTTTGTAAAAAATAGCAATTGATAGATATATTTTGTAAAAAATAGTAACTGACAGATATATTTTGTAAAAAATAGTAATTGATACATATATTTTGTAAAAAATGTTAATTGATAGATATATTTTGTAAACAATAGTAAGTAATTGATAGATATGTATTGTACAAAAATAGTGAGTAATTAATAAATATATTTCGTAAAAAATAGTTCGTAATTGATACATATATTTTGTAAAAAATAGTTAGTATTCGATTGATATATTTTGTAAAAAATAGTAATTGATAAATATATGTTATCAAAATAGTATTTTATAGATATATTTTGTAAAATATTCATATTGATACATATAATTTGTAAAAACGAGTTTGTAATCGATACATATATTTTATAAAAAATAGTAATTGAGTGATATATTTTGTAAAAAATAGTAATCGATAAATATATTTTGTAAAACCTAGTTAGTAATCGATAGATATATTTTGTAAAAAATAGTAAGTAATTAATGGATATAAATTTTAAAAAATAGTAATTGATAGATACATTTAAAAAAAATAGTAATTGATAGATACATTTTGTGAACAATAGTTAGTAATCGATAAATATATTTTGTAACAAATAGTTTATAATTGATAGATATATTTAATAGAATATAGTAATCGATAGATATATTTTGTAAAACATAGAAATGTATAGATATATTTTGTAAACAATAGTTAGTAATTCATAGACATATTTTGTAAAAAATAGTAATTGATACGGTCATTTTGAAAAAAATAGTAATTGATAGATATATTTTGAAAAAAATAAAAATCAATAGATATATTTTGTAAACAATAGTAAGTAATCTATAGATATATTTTATAAAAAATAGTAATTGATACATATATTCTGTAAAATATAGTTGGTAATCGATAAATATATTTTGTAAAACATAGTTAGTAATCGATAGATATATTTTTTTTAAATAGTTAGTAATCGATAGAAATATTTTGTAAAAAATAGTTAGTAATTAATGGATATATTTTGTAAATAATAGTAATTGATATATATATATTTAAAAATATTACTTGATAGATATATTTTGTAAACAATAGGTAGTAATCGATAGATATATTTTGTAACAAATAGTTATCAATTGATAGATATATTTTATAAAATATAGTAATCGATAGATATATTTTGTAAAACATGGTTAGTAATCGATAGATATATTTTGTTAAGATATAGTAATTGATAGATATATTTTGTAAAGAATAGTTAGTAATCGAAAGATATATTTTGTAAAAAAAATGGTTAGTAATCGATAGATATATTGTGTAAAAAAATAGTTTGTAATTGATAGATATATTTTTAAGAAATCGTAATTGATATATATCTTTCGTAAAAAATAGTAATTGATAGATATATTTTGTAAGAAATATTAATCGATAGATATATTTTGTAAAAATAGTAATTGAAAGATATATTTTGTAAAAAATAGTACGTAATTGATAGATATATTTTGTAAAACCTAATTAGTAATTGATAGATATATTTTGTAAACAATGGTAACTGATAGATTTATTTTGTAAAAAATAGTAATTGATGATTATACTTTGTAAAAAATAGTAATTTATCGATATATGTTTTAAAAATAGTAATCGATAGTTATATTTTGTAAAAAATAGCAAGTGATAGATATATTTTTAAAAAATAGTAATCGATAGATATATTTTGTAAAAAATAGTAATTTATTGATATATTTTTTAAAAAATAGTAATCGATAGATATATTTTGTAAAAAATAGCAAGTGGTAGATATATTTTGTAAAAAATTTTAATCGATAGATATATTTTGTAAAAAATAGCAAGTGATAGTTATATTTTGTAAAAGATAGAAATTGATACATATATTTTGTAAAAATAGTCATTGATAGATATAGGTTCTTAAAAATGGTTACTAATTGATGGATAGATTTGTTAAAAGATAGTAATTGATAGATAGATTTTGTAAATAATAGAAATTGATAGATATATTTTGTAAAAAATAGTTAGTAATAGATAGATATATTTTGTAAAAAATAGTTAGTAATCGATAGATATATTTTGTAAAACATAGCAATTGATAGATATGTTTTGTAAACAATAGTGAGTAATTCATAGACATATTTTGTAAAAAATAGTAATTGATACGTTCATTTTGCAAAAAATAGTAATTGATAGATATATTTTGAAATAAATAAAAATTAATAGATATATTTTGTAAACAATAGTAAGTAATCTATAGATATATTTTATAAAAAATAGTAATTGATAGATATATTCTGTAAAATATAGTTAGTAATCGATAAATATATTTTGTAAAACATAGTTAGTAATCGATAGATATATTTTTTAAAAATAGTTAGTAATTGATAGAAATATTTTGTAAAACATAGTTAGTAATTAATGGATATATTTTGTAAAAAATAGTAATTGATATATATATTTAAAAAATAGTACTGTATAGATATATTTTGTAAACAATAAGTTGTAATCGATAGATATATTTTGTAACAAATATTGATTGATAGATATATTTTGTACAAATAGTAATTGATAGATATATTTTGTAAAATATAGTTAGTAATCGATAGATATATATTGTAAAAAATAGTTAGTAATTGATAGATATATTCTGTAAAAAATAGTAATTGATAGATATATTTTGTATAAAATAGTTAGTAATCGATAGATATATTTTGTAAAAAATTGTCATGGATAGATATATTTTGTAAAAAATAGTAATTGATAGATATATTTTTTAAAGAAATAGCTAGTCATTGATAGATATCTTTTTGTATAAAATAGTTAGTAATTGATAGATATATTTTCTAAAAAAATATTAAGTGATAGATATATTTTGTAAAAAATAGTAAATAGTTAGTAATGAATAGATATATTTTGTAAATAAAATAGTAATTGATTGATATATTTTGTAAGAAATGGTTAGTAATTGATGGATATATTTTGTAAAAATAATAATTGATAGATATATTTTGTAAAAAATAGTAATTGATAGATATATTTTTAAAAAATAGTTAATAATTGATAGATAGATTTTGTAAAAAATAGTAATTGATGGATATATTTTTTAAAAATAGTAATCGATAAATATATTTTTAAAAAATAGAAATTGATAGATTTATTTTGTTAAGAATAGTTAGTAATCGATAGATATATTTTGTAAAGAATAGTTAGTAATCGATAGATATATTTTGTAAAAAATAGTTAGTGATTGATAGATATGTTTTGTAAAAAATAGTTAGTATTCGATAGATATATTTTGTAAAAAATATTAATTGATTGATATATTTTGTAAAAAATAGTAATTGATAGATATATTTTGTAAAAAATAGTTTGTATTCGATAGATATTTTTTCTAAAAAATAGTTAGTAATCGATAGATATATTTTGTAAAAAATAGTAATTGGTAGATATATTTTGTAAAAATAGTAATTGATTGACATATTTTGTAAAAATAGTAATTGATTGATATATTTTGTAAAAAATAGTAATCGAAAAATATATTTTGTAAAAAAATATTTAATAATCGATAGATATATGTTCTAAAAAATAGTTAGTAATTGATAGATATATTTTGTAAAAAAACTAGTTAGTAATTAATCAATATGTTTTGCAAAAAATGGTATGTAATTGGTAGATATATTTTGTAAAAAATAGTACGTAATTAACAGACATATTTTGTAGAAAAATTTTTAGTTAGTATTTGATAGATATATTTTGTAAAAAATAGTTAGTAATCGATAGATATATTTTGTAAAAAAATAGTAGTTGATAGATATATTTGGTAAAAAATAGTTAGTAATCGATAGATATATTTTGTAAGAAATAGTAAGTGATAGACATATTTTGTAAAAATAGTAATTGATAGATATATTTTGTAAAAAATAGTAATCGATATATATATTTTGTAAAAACTATTTAGTAATCGATAGATATATGTTCTAAAAAATAGTTAGTAATTGATAGATATATTTTGTAAAAAAACTAGTTAGTAATTAATCAATATGTTTTGCAAAAAATGGTATGTAATGGGTAGATTTTTTGGTAAAATAAATAGTATGTAAGATTCGGTTTAACCTATATATGCGTATTTACATGAAACCAATGCTCTAGAAAACTTATTAGTCCTTCCCCGAAATCCAGCAAAAGTGTTGCCTGATTGTTGCCCACACTATTCAAGCAACAGTAACGGCGGGGACACACCCTACCTTTGTTTCTCTTGTGTGAAATATTTATCGTAGAAAGCAACAACGTCGTGAAAAATACAATAGAATAATAAGTCTGTTCACATATGAAGGATACTTGCTGTCACTTGACTGCCATTCGGAATCACTTGAAAGCTCTAAATAATAGTCATAATCGTGTCGCATCTTGCTTATTGATTTACTAACGGATCAAAATACCGAAAAGAGACAAAATCCATATTTCTTCTTTTCAACTACGTGTTATTCCAGGTGGTCGCGTTTACGATTTCTGGCTAATAAAAGACGGTGGCCATAAAATACTGTCTATTGTCCATTCAGACGAAATTGAAAAGAAATAGAAATAAAAAGACGTTTGGAAGATGAAGAGTTTGATAAGAGAAGCGCGCCTCAGCAATAACGGAGCACATCAAATGAGGAAGATTATTGAAAAAGCAAAAAAGATGAAGAGGAATAGGCTGGAAACCGGCATGTTCATTTTAAGGATGAAGCAATCGTTTCTATCAGTCAAGAAATAAAAGTGGGGTGGGCAAAGGGAAGGAAGGGGAATATTTGGTTTGATCTGATGAATCAAGTAGAAGCTTTAATTGGTCTCAATTGGCCAATTTGACTCAGACAAAGACCAAACAATTTGGCCGCCTTTTCTATCTATATGAAAAGTAACAAGAAAACAGTTTCGCAACAACAACAATAATAAAAGAAATCAAACCTCAACAAATCACATCTACCGCCATTGCGCATCAGAAAAATCCATTACTCCATAATGTCTGGATTTCCAAATATGTTTACAATAGTTAGTAAGCAAATCTAATTGTAGTTAGTTCGATCCCTACTGTTCGCTCATCATACGTAGATCTTTTATTTGTGAACGTCCATCTATTGCTACCCCTTCTTCTTCTTCTTCTTCTTCTTCTTCTTCTTCTTCTTCTTCTTCTTCTTCTTCTTCTTCTTCTAGCAATGCACACTTCTTCGCAGAAGCAATAAGTAAAAGCTCCAATCGTTGGCTTTCTTTTTTTTATAAAAATATAACTAAAATGTCCTAATATAATACCACAGTACAGTAAAGTTAAATATATAGGCAGTTAAAATTAAATAACTTTAGAATCGACTGTTAACACATGTCGCATCTTCTGCGACCGATAGTGCTCGTACTAATATAATATCACTCTACATGGTAATTGTGTAGGCAGTTGGAAGTAAATCACTTCAGACCCGACAGTTCAACAAGTGTCACAACATCTGCGATCGACAGCGCTTTCACCTGGAGGAACACTTACTCATAATTCCGGATTCAATTTTTGTATATCGTAACTCTCAAGGGGTGGAACATTGACAGCTATGATTACGTGAATCTGATTTCCTTTCTTTCTTTTCTTCCTATGTTGTTACCAACAATCTACAAATGTGAATGTTGGTGAAGCCTTTGTTGCATTAAGGTGAACGAGAAATTATCATTAATGAGGGCTGTATCCAAACGTAAATCTTATTTTCTTTGTGCAAAATACGATATGTAATGAAAGTATTCAACTAAAGTAAAATACGATATGTAATGAATGTATTCAACTAAAGTAAAATACGATATATAATGAAAGTATTCAACTAAAGTAAAATACGATATGTAATGAAAGTATTCAACTAAAGTAAAATACGATATGTAATGAAAGTATTCAACTAAAGCAAAATAGGATATGTAATGAAAGTATTCAACTAAAGTACAATATGATATGTAATGAAAGTATTCAACTTAAGTACAATACGATATGTAATGAAAGTATTCAACTAAAATACAATACGATATGTAATGAAAGTATTCAACTAAAGCAAAATACGATATGTAATGAAAGTAATCAACTAAAGGACAATACGATATGTAATGAAAGTATTCAACTAAAGTACAATACGATATGTAATGAAAGTATTCAACTAAAGCAAAATATGATATGTAATGAAAGTATTCAACTAAAGCAAAATACGATATGTAATGAAAGTATTCAACTAAAGTAAAATACGATATGTAATGAAAGTATTCAACTAAAGTAAAATACGATATGTAATGAAAGTATTCAACTAAAGTAAAATAAGATATGTAATGAAAGTATTCAACTAAAGTAAAATACGATATGTAATGAAAGTATTCAACTAAAGTAAAATACGATATGTAATGAAAGTATTCAACTGAAGTAAAATAAGATATGTAATGAAAGCATTCAACTAAAGCAAAATACGATATGTAATAGAAGTATTCAACTAAAGTAAAATACGATATGTAATGAAAGTATTCAACTAAAGTAAAATACGATATGTAATGAAAGTATTCAACTAAAGTAAAATACGATATGTAATGAAAGTATTCAACTAAAGTAAAATATGATATGTAATGAAAGTATTCAACTAAAGCAAAATACGATATGAAATGAAAGTATTCAACTAAAGTAAAATATGATATGTAATGAAAGTATTCAACTAAAGCAAAATACGATATGTAATGAAAGTATTCAACTAAAGTAAAATAAGATATGTAATGAAAGTATTCAACTAAAGTAAAATACGATATGTAATGAAAGTATTCAACTAAAGTAAAATATGATATGTAATGAAAGTATTCAACTAAAGCAAAATACGATATGTAATGAAAGTATTCAACTAAAGTAAAATACGATATGTAATGAAAGTATTCAACTAAAGTAAAATACGATATGTAATGAAAGTATTCAATTAAAGTAGAAGATGTAATGAAAGCATTCAACTAAAGTAAAATACGATATGTAATGAAAGTATTCAACTAAAGTAAAATACGATATGTAATGAAAGTATTCAACTAAAGTAAAATAAGATATGTAATGAAAGTATTCAACTAAAGTAAAATACGATATGTAATGAAAGTATTCAACTAAAGTACAATACGATGTGTAATGAAAGCATTAAATTTAAAGTAAAATACGATATGTAATGAAAGTATTCAACTAAAGTAAAATACGATATGTAATGAAAGTATTCAACTAAAGTAAAATAAGATATGTAATGAATGTATTCAACCAAAGTAAAATACGATATGTAATGAAAGTATTCAACTAAAGTACAATACGATATGTAATGAAAGTATTCAACTAAAGTACAATACGATATGTAATGAAAGTATTCAACTAAAGTAAAATACGATATGTAATCAAAGTATTCAACTAAAGTAAAATACGATATGTAATGAAAGTATTCAACTAAAGTAAAATACGATATGTAATGAAAGTATTCAACTAAAGTAAAATACGATATGTAATGAAAGCATTCAACTAAAGTAAAATACGATATGTAATGAAAGTATTCAACTAACGTAAAATACGATATGTAATGAAAGTATTCAACACAAGTAAAATACGATATGTAATGAAAGTATTCAACTAAAGTAAAATACGATATGTAATGAAAGTAATCAACTAAAGTAAAATACGATATGTAATGAAAGTATTCAACTAAAGTAAAATACGATATGTAATGAAAGTATTCAACTAAAGTAAAATACGATATGTAATGAAAGTATTCAACTAAAGTAAAATACGATATGTAATGAAAGTATTCAACTAAAGTACAATACGATATGTAATGAAAGCATTCAACTAAAGTAAAATACGATATGTAATGAAAGTATTCAACTAAAGTACAATACGATATGTAATGAAAGCATTCAACTAAAGTAAAATACGATATGTAATGAAAGTATTCAACTAAAGTACAATACGATATGTAATGAAAGTATTCAACCAAAGTAAAATAAGATATGTAATGAAAGTATTCAACTAAAGTAAAATAAGATATGTAATGAAAGTATTCAACTTAAGTAAAATACGATATGTAATGAAAGTATTCAACTAAAGTAAAATACGATATGTAATGAAAGTATTCAACTAAAGTAAAATACGATATGTAATGAAAGTATTCAACTAAAGTAAAATACGATATGTAATGAAAGTATTCAACTAAAGTACAATACGATGTGTAATGAAAGTATTCAACTAAAGCACAATATGATATGTAATGAAAGTATTCAACTAAAGTAAAAAACGATATGTAATGAAAGTATTCAACTAAAGTACAATACGATATGTAATGAAAGTATTAAACTAAAGTAAAATACGATATGTAATGAAAGTATTCAACTAAAGTAAAATACGATATGTAATGAAAGTATTCAACTAAAGTACAATACGATATGTAATGAAAGTATTCAACTAAAGTAAAATAAGATATGTAATGAAAGCATTCAACTAAAGTAAAATACGATATGTAATGAAAGTATTCAACTAAAGTAAAATACGATATGTAATGAAAGTATTCAACTAAAGTAAAATACGATATGTAATGAAAGCATTCAACTAAAGTAAAATACGATATGTAATGAAAGTATTCAACTAAAGTAAAATACGATATGTAATGAAAGTATTCAACTAAAGTAAAATATGATATGTAATGAAAGTATTCAACTAAAGTAAAATACGATATGTAATAAAAGTATTCAACTAAAGTAAAATACGATATGTAATGAAAGTATTCAACTAAAGTAAAATACGATATGTAATGAAAGTATTCAACTAAAGTAAAATACGATATGTAATGAAAGTATTCAACTAAAGTAAAATACGATATGTAATGAAAGTATTCAACTAAAGTAAAATACGATATGTAATGAAAGCATTCAACTAAAGTAAAATACGATATGTAATGAAAGCATTCAACTAAAGTAAAATACGATATGTAATGAAAGTATTCAACTAAAGTAAAATATGATATGTAATAAAAGTATTCAACTAAAGTAAAATACGATATGTAATGAAAGTATTCAACTAAAGTAAAATACGATATGTAATGAAAGTATTCAACTAAAGTAAAATACGATATGTAATGAAAGTATTCAACTAAAGTAAAATACGATATGTAATGAAAGCATTCAACTAAAGTAAAATACGATATGTAATGAAAGTATTCAACTAAAGTAAAATACGATATGTAATGAAAGTATTCAACTAAAGTAAAATACGATATGTAATGAAAGTATTCAACTAAAGTAAAATACGATATGTAATAAAAGTATTCAACTAAAGTAAAATACGATATGTAGTGAAAGCATTAAACTAAAGTAAAATACGATATGTAATGAAAGTATTCAACTAAAGTAAAATACGATATGTAATGAAAGTATTCAACTAAAGTACAATACGATATGTAATGAAAGTATTCAACTAAAGTAAAATAAGATATGTAATGAAAGCATTCAACTAAAGTACAATACGATATGTAATGAAAGTATTCAACTAAAGTAAAATACGATATGTAATGAAAGTATTCAACTAAAGTAAAATACGATACGTAATGAAAGCATTCAACTAAAGTAAAATACGATATGTAATGAAAGTATTCAACTAAAGTAAAATACGATATGTAATGAAAGTATTCAACTAAAGTAAAATACGATATGTAATCAAAGTATTCAACTAAAGTAAAATACGATATGTAATGAAAGTATTCAACTAAAGTACAATAAGATATGTAATAAAAGCATTCAACTAAAGTAAAATACGATATGTAATGAAAGTATTCAACTAAAGTAAAATACGATATGTAATGAAAGTATTCAACTAAAGTAAAATACGATATGTAATGAAAGTATTCAACTAAAGCAAAATACGATATGTAATGAAAGTATTCAACTAAAGTAAAATACGATATGTAATGAAAGCATTCAACTAAAGTAAAATACGATATGTAATGAAAGTATTCAACTAAAGTAAAATACGATATGTAATGAAAGTATTCAACTAAAGCAAAATACGATATGTAATGAAAGTATTCAACTAAAGTAGAATATGTAATGAAAGCATTCAACTAAAGTAAAATACGATATGTAATGAAAGTATTCAACTAAAGTACAATACGATATGTAATGAAAGTATTCAACTAAAGTACAATACGATATGTAATTAAAGCATTCAACTAAAGTAAAATACGATATGTAATGAAAGTATTCAACTAAAGTACAATACGATATGTAATGAAAGTATTCAACTAAAGTAAAATACGATATGTAATGAAAGTATTCAACTAAAGCAAAATACGATATGTAATGAAAGTATTCAACTAAAGTAAAATACGATATGTAATGAAAGCATTCAACTAAAGTAAAACAAGATATGTAATGAAAGTATTCAACTAAAGTAAAATACGATATGTAATGAAAGCATTCAACTAAAGTAAAATACGATATGTAATGAAAGTATTCAACTAAAGTAAAATACGATATGTAATGAAAGTATTCAACTATAGTAAAATACGATATGTAATGAAAGTATTCAACTAAAGCAAAATACGATATGTAATGAAAGTATTCAACTAAAGTAGAATATGTAATGAAAGCATTCAACTAAAGTAAAATACGATATGTAATGAAAGTATTCAACTAAAGTACAATACGATATGTAATGAAAGTATTCAACTAAAGTAAAATAAGATATGTAATGAAAGTATTCAACTAAAGTAGAATATGTAATGAAAGTATTCAACTAAAGCAAAATACGATATGTAATGAAAGTATTCAACTAAAGTAAAATACGATATGTAATGAAAGTATTAAACTAAGGTAAAATACGATATGTAATGAAAGTATTCAACTAAAGTACAATAAGATATGTAATGAAAGCATTCAACTAAAGTAAAATACGATATGTAATGAAAGTATTCAACTAAAGTAAAATACGATATGTAATGAAAGTATTCAACTAAAGTAAAATAAGATATGTAATGAAAGTATTCAACTAAAGTAAAATACGATATGTAATGAAAGTATTCAACTAAAGTACAATACGATGTGTAATGAAAGCATTAAATTTAAAGTAAAATACGATATGTAATGAAAGTATACAACTAAAGTAAAATACGATATGTAATGAAAGCATTCAACTAAAGTAAAATACGATATGTAATGAAAGTATTCAACTAAAGTAAAATACGATATGTAATGAAAGTATTCAACTAAAGTAAAATACGATATGTAATGAAAGTATTCAACTAAAGAAAAATACGATATGTAATGAAAGCATTCAACTAAAGTAAAATACGATATGTAATGAAAGTATTCAACTAAAGTAAAATACGATATGTAATGAAAGTATTCAACTAAAGTAAAATACGATATGTAATGAAAGTATTCAACTAAAGTAAAATACGATATGTAATGAAAGCATTCAACTAAAGTAAAATACGATATGTAATGAAAGTATTCAACTAAAGTAAAATACGATATGTAATGAAAGTATTCAACTAAAGTAAAATACGATATGTAATGAAAGCATTCAACTAAAGTAAAATACGATATGTAATGAAAGTATTCAACTAAAGTAAAATACGATATGTAATGAAAGTATTCAACTAAAGTAAAATACGATATGTAATGAAAGTATTTAACTAAAGTACAATACGATATGTAATGAAAGTATTCAACTAAAGTAAAATTAGATATGTAATGAAAGCATTCAACTAAAGTACAATACGATATGTAATGAAAGTATTCAACTAAAGTAAAATACGATATGTAATGAAAGTATTCAACTAAAGTACAATACGATATGTAATAAAAGTATTCTACTAAAGCACAATATGATATGTAATGAAAGTATTAAACTAAAGTAAAATACGATATGTAATGAAAGCATTCAACTAAAGTAAAATACGATATGTAATGAAAGTATTCAACTAAAGTAAAATACGATATGTAATGAAAGTATTCAACTAAAGTAAAATACGATATGTAATGAAAGCATTCAACAAAGTAAAATACGATATGTAATGAAAGCATTCAACTAAAGTAAAACACGATATGTAATGAAAGTATTAAACTAAAGTAAAATACGATATGTAATGAAAGTATTCAACTAAAGTAAAATACGATATGTAATGAAAGTATTCAACTAAAGTAAAATACGATATGTAATGAAAGTATTCAACTAAAGCAAAATACGATATGTAATGAAAGTATTCAACTAAAGTAGAATATGTAATGAAAGCATTCAACTAAAGTAAAATACGATATGTAATGAAAGTATTCAACTAAAGTACAATACGATATGTAATGAAAGTATTCAACTAAAGTAAAATACGATATGCAATGAAAGTATTCAACTAAAGTAAAATACGATATGTAATGAAAGTATTCAACTAAAGTAAAATACGATATGTAATGAAAGTATTAAACTAATGTACAATAAGATATGTAATGAAAGCATTCAACTAAAGTAAAATACGATATGTAATAAAAGTATTCAACTAAAGTAAAATACGATATGTAATGAAAGTATTCAACTAAAGTAAAATACGATATGTAATGAAAGTATTCAACTAAAGTACAATAAGATATGTAATGAAAGCATTCAACTAAAGTAAAATACGATATGTAATGAAAGTATTCAACTAAAGTAAAATACGATATGTAATGAAAGCATTAAATTTAAAGTAAAATACGATATGTAATGAAAGTGTTCAACTAAAGTAAAATACGATATGTAATGAAAGTATTCAACTAAAGTAAAATAAGATATGTAATGAATGTATTCAACCAAAGTAAAATACGATATGTAATGAAAGTATTCAACTAAAGTACAATACGATATGTAATGAAAGTATTCAACTAAAGTACAATACGATATGTAATGAAAGTATTCAACTAAAGTAAAATACGATATGTAATCAAAGTATTCAACTAAAGTAAAATACGATATGTAATGAAAGTATTCAACTAAAGTAAAATACGATATGTAATGAAAGTATTCAACTAAAGTAAAATACGATATGAAATGAAAGCATTCAACTAAAGTAAAATACGATATGTAATGAAAGTATCCAACTAACGTAAAATACGATATGTAATGAAAGTATTCAACTAAAGTAAAATACGATATGTAATGAAAGTATTCAACTAAAGTAAAATACGATATGTAATGAAAGTAATCAACTAAAGTAAAATACGATATGTAATGAAAGTATTCAACTAAAGTAAAATACGATATGTAATGAAAGTATTCAACTAAAGAAAAATACGATATGTAATGAAAGTATTCAACTAAAATAAAATACGATATGTAATGAAAGTATTCAACTAAAGTACAATACGATATGTAATGAAAGCATTCAACTAAAGTAAAATACGATAGGTAATGAAAGTATTCAACTAATGTACAATACGATATGTAATGAAAGCATTCAACTAAAGTAAAATACGATATGTAATGAAAGTATTCAACTAACGTACAATACGATATGTAATGAAAGTATTCAACCAAAGTAAAATAAGATATGTAATGAAAGTATTCAACTAAAGTAAAATAAGATATGTAATGAAAGTATTCAACTAAAGTAAAATACGATATGTAATGAAAGTATTCAACTAAAGTAAAATACGATATGTAATGAAAGTATTCAACTAAAGTAAAATACGATATGTAATGAAAGTATTCAACTAAAGTAAAATACGATATGTAATGAAAGTATTCAACTAAAGTACAATACGATATGTAATGAAAGTATTCAACTAAAGTACAATATGATATGTAATGAAAGTATTCAACTAAAGTAAAATACGATATGTAATGAAAGTATTCAACTAAAGTACAATACGATATGTAATGAAAGTATTAAACTAAAGTAAAATACGATATGTAAGTAAAGTATTCAACTAAAGTAAAATACGATATGTAATGAAAGTATTCAACTAAAGTAAAATACGATATGTAATGAAAGCATTCAACTAAAGTAAAATACGATATGTAATGAAAGTATTCAACTAAAGTAAAATACGATATGTAATCAAAGTATTCAACTAAATTAAAATACGATATGTAATGAAAGTATTCAACTAAAGTACAATACGATATGTAATGAAAGTATTCAACTAAAGTAAAATAAGATATGTAATGAAAGCATTCAACTAAAGTACAATACGATATGTAATGAAAGTATTCAACTAAAGTAAAATACGATATGTAATGAAAGCATTCAACTAAAGTAAAATACGATACGTAATGAAAGCATTCAACTAAAGTAAAATACGATATGTAATGAAAGTATTCAACTAAAGTAAAATACGATATGTAATGAAAGTATTCAACTAAAGTAAAATACGATATGTAATGAAAGTATTCAACTAAAGTAAAATACGATATGTAATGAAAGCATTCAACTAAAGTAAAATACGATATGTAATGAAAGCATTCAACTAAAGTAAAATACGATATGTAATGAAAGTATTCAACTAAAGTACAATAAGATATGTAATGAAAGCATTCAACTAAAGTAAAATACGATATGTAATGAAAGTATTCAACTAAAGTAAAATACGATATGTAATGAAAGTATTCAACTAAAGTAAAATACGATATGTAATGAAAGTATTCAACTAAAGTACAATAAGATATGTAATGAAAGCATTCAACTAAAGTAAAATACGATATGTAATGAAAGTATTCAACTAAAGTAAAATACGATATGTAATGAAAGCATTCACCTAAAGTAAAATACGATATGTAATGAAAGTATTCAACTAAAGTAAAATACGATATGTAATGAAAGTATTCAACTAAAGTACAATACGATATGTAATGAAAGTATTCAACTAAAGTAAAATACGATATGTAATGAAAGTATTCATCTAAAGTACAATACGATGTGTAATGAAAGCATTAAATTTAAAGTAAAATACGATATGTAATGAAAGTATTCAACTAAAGTAAAATACGATATGTAATGAAAGTATTACAACTAAAGTAAAATAAGATATGTAATGAATGTATTCAACTAAAGTAAAATACGATATGTAATGAAAGTATTCAACTAAAGTAAAATACGATATGTAATGAAAGTATTCAACTAAAGTAAAATACGATATGTAATGAAAGTATTCAACTAAAGTAAAATACGATATGTAATGAAAGTATTCAACTAAAGTAAAATACGATATGTAATGAAAGTATTCAACTAAAGTAAAATACGATATGTAATGAAAGTATTCAACTAAAGTAAAATACGATATGTAATGAAAGTATTCAACTAAAGTAAAATACGATATGTAATGAAAGTATTCAACTAAAGTAAAATACGATATGTAATGAAAGTATTCAACTAAAGTACAATACGATATGTAATGAAAGCATTCAACTAAAGTAAAATACGATATGTAATGAAAGTATTCAACTAAAGTACAATACGATATGTAATGAAAGCATTCAACTAAAGTAAAATACGATATGTAATGAAAGTATTCAACTAAAGTACAATACGATATGTAATGAAAGTATTCAACTAAAGTAAAATAAGATATGTAATGAAAGTATTCAACTAAAGTAAAGTACGATATGTAATGAAAGTATTCAACTAAAGTAAAATACGATATGTAATGAAAGCATTCAACTAAAGTAAAATACGATATGTAATGAAAGTATTCAACTAAAGTAAAATACGATATGTAATGAAAGTATTCAACTAAAGTAAAATACGATATGTAATGAAAGTATTCAACTAAAGTACAATAAGATATGTAATAAAAGCATTCAACTAAAGTAAAATACGATATTTAATGAAAGTATTCAACTAAAGTAAAATACGATATGTAATGAAAGTATTCAACTAAAGTACAATACGATATGTAATGAAAGTATTCAACTAAAGTAAAATACGATATGTAATGAAAGTATTCAACTAAAGTAAAATACGATATGTAATGAAAGTAATCAACTAAAGTAAAATACGATATGTAATGAAAGTATTCAACTAAAGTAAAATACGATATGTAATGAAAGTATTCAACTAAAGTAAAATACGATATGTAATGAAAGTATTCAACTAAAGTAAAATACGATATGTAATGAAAGTATTCAACTAAAGTACAATACGATATGTAATGAAAGCATTCAACTAAAGTAAAATACGATATGTAATGAAAGTATTCAACTAAGTACAATACGATATGTAATGAAAGCATTCAACTAAAGTAAAATACGATATGTAATGAAAGTATTCAACTAACGTACAATACGATATGTAATGAAAGTATTCAACCAAAGTAAAATAAGATATGTAATGAAAGTATTCAACTAAAGTAAAATAAGATATGTAATTAAAGTATTCAACTAAAGTAAAATACGATATGTAATGAAAGTATTCAACTAAAGTAAAATACGATATGTAATGAAAGTATTCAACTAAAGTAAAATACGATATGTAATGAAAGTATTCAACTAAAGTACAATACGATATGTAATGAAAGTATTCAACTAAAGCACAATATGATATGTAATGAAAGTATTCAACTAAAGTAAAATACGATATGTAATGAAAGTATTCAACTAAAGTACAATACGATATGTAATGAAAGTATTAAACTAAAGTAAAATACGATATGTAATGAAAGTATTCAACTAAAGTAAAATACGATATGTAATGAAAGTATTCAACTTAAGTACAATACGATATGTAATGAAAGTATT
This sequence comes from Euprymna scolopes, assembly GCF_053919585.1. NCBI lineage: Eukaryota > Metazoa > Mollusca > Cephalopoda > Sepiida > Sepiolidae > Euprymna > Euprymna scolopes. The sequence goes on from NC_136496.1 coordinate 54,035,624, forward strand.
CAACTAAAGTAAAATAAGATATGTAATGAAAGCATTCAACTAAAGTAAAATACGATATGTAATGAAAGTATTCAACTAAAGTAAAATACGATATGTAATGAAAGTATTCAACTAAAGTAAAATACGATATGTAATGAAAGCATTCAACTAAAGTACAATACGATATGTAATGAAAGTATTCAACTAAAGTAAAATAAGATATGTAATGAAAGTATTCAACTAAAGTATAATACGATATGTAATGAAAGTATTCAACTAAAGTACAATACGATATGTAATGAAAGTATTCAACTAAAGTAAAATAAGATATGTAATGAAAGTATTCAACTAAAGTAAAATACGGTATGTAATGAAAGCATTCAACTAAAGTATAATACGATATGTAATGAAAGTATTCAACTAAAGTAAAATAAGATATGTAATGAAAGTATTCAACTAAAGTAAAATACGGTATGTAATGAAAGCATTCAACTAAAGTATAATACGATATGTAATGAAAGTATTCAACTAAAGTAAAGTACGATATGTAATGAAAGTATTCAACTAAAGTAAAATACGATATGTAATGAAAGTATTCAACTAAAGTACAATACGATATGTAATGAAAGTATTCAACTAAAGTAAAATAAGATATGTAATGAAAGTATTTAACTAAAGTAAAATACGATATGTAATGAAAGTATTCAACTAAAGTAAAATACGATATGTAATCAAAGTATTCAAATAAAGTAAAACACGATATGTAATGAAAGTATTCAACTAAAGTACAATAAGATATGTAATGAAAGCATTCAACTAAAGTAAAATACGATATGTAATGAAAGTATTCAACTAAAGTAAAATACGATATGTAATGAAAGTATTCAACTAAAGTAAAATACGATATGTAATCAAAGTATTCAACTAAAGTAAAATACGATATGTAATGAAAGTATTCAACTAAAGTAAAATAGGATATGTAATGAAAGTATTCAACTAAAGTAAAATACGATATGTAATCAAAGTATTCAACTAAAGTAAAATACGATATGTAATGAAAGTATTCAACTAAAGTAAAATACGATATGTAATGAAAGTATTCAACTAAAGTAAAATACGATATGTAATGAAAGTATTCAACTAAAGTAAAATACGATATGTAATGAAAGCATTCAACTAAAGTAAAATACGATATCTAATGAAAGTATTCAACTAAAGTAAAATACGATATGTAATGAAAGTATTCAACTAAAGTAAATTACGATATGTAATGAAAGTATGCAACTAAAGTAAAATACGATATGTAATGAAAGTATTCAACTAAAGTAAAATACGATATGTAATGAAAGTATTTAACTAAAGTACAATACGATATGTAATGAAAGCATTCAACTAAAGTAAAATACGATATGTAATGAAAGTATTCAACTAAAGTACAATACGATATGTAATGAAAGCATTCAACTAAAGTAAAATACGATATGTAATGAAAGTATTCAACTAAAGTACAATACGATATGTAATGAAAGTATTCAACTAAAGTAAAATAAGATATGTAATGAAAGTATTCAACTAAAGTAAAATAAGATATGTAATGAAAGTATTCAACTAAAGTAAAATACGATATGTAATGAAAGTATTCAACTAAAGTAAAATACGATATGTAATGAAAGTATTCAACTAAAGTAAAATACGATATGTAATGAAAGTATTCAACTAAAGTAAAATACGATATGTAATGAAAGTATTCAACTAAAGTACAATACGAGATGTAATGAAAGTATTCAACTAAAGCACAATATGATATGTAATGAAAGTATTCAACTAAAGTAAAATACGATATGTAATGAAAGTATTCAACTAAAGTACAATACGATATGTAATGAAAGTATTCAACTAAAGTAAAATAAGATATGTAATGAAAGTATTCAACTAAAGTTTTCCGCTTGTTCGTGAGAGAAATTGGCGTATTTCGCAACAGTCAGGGTTTTTTAGCTTGTTGTCAGCTCAACCCTTTTTCAATTCTCTTCGATTCTACTACTCAACTAGCAAAAAATCGCTCGTGCACAAGCTTACATAGTCAGCGGGATGGGTTGAGAATAAAGCTTTCTCAGTCCAAACTAGCCGATTAGTGGTCATTACGACGTATCCGCTTCTGTACTGAGTGGCTTAGAATATAATCGCGTAAATTTCCATCAAATCTGTCCCCAAGCCGACTGTCCCGGAAAGTTGACCTTAAGTCCAGATTCTGCTACCGAGTTTAGCCAAAACAATTTTCATGCTATAAATTGTTTCCTTCGCAAAGACTATTATTATCAAAATATTATGATCAATCCCAAATCCGCAAACTGAAGATATTTTTCCTCAGTGTGGTTGCATCATCGACGAAAAAAATAGATTCAACAAGGCAATTTAATGTTGCTCGGGATTGTTCACATAATAAAAGTTCTAATTTAACTCTATTATAACCTTTATTAGAGTAAAATTCCACCACAATAAGTGGTTGGGTCACAGTATTCTGCGCATTTTTCTGGTGGAGGGCTGGTTAGTACTTTCCCTCACTGGTCTTTTCATCCTCCTTAACATTTTACAATTATTTTGGCATGCATATCAACTGAGACTAGGGCCTTGTATTTCTATAGAGGGAGACATCATTTATAAAGTACCTTGCAGTTCAAGCGGTGTTTCTTCTACCATTTTGTTTAACTTGTGTTGCAGTTTCCACGTGGTCAGTGTTCGTAGTTTATGTTGGTTGCTTACTGCATTCGAGGATTTTTCTTCAGATTTCAACTGATTTATCATTGCTGTTCGTTGTATAATTTCAACCTTTTCTTTACAGTTTCTCCTAATTTTTTTCAGATTTTTCGGGACTGTTCCTAGTCTTCCGTAATTTAAGCACCATGGATTTGCTTCGTTTTGCTTTTAATCGTTTTTCTTTGAACTTTACCATATGGTCTGCTGGGACGGCAAGATCTATAATTTTTCAGTTTCTTTCCTTCATAACATCTGATCTACTAGCTTTCATGACTTTTTCTGTTTCTACCTCTATGTCTCAGATGATTCTGTGGTTTTCGTTTCTTAGTACTGTCTCCTGATTCTGCCGTACTATTTGTCTGCATGTTTGAAATCCAGTCATTGAAATCCAGTCATTTGAAAAGCTTTACTCACCTACTCATGTCTATTCTTGTAGTAGCATTCACTTCTGATGTGATTTATCGTTTCGTCTCTTTGTCACAGCGTCTACATTTACTTTTGTCTTGGGTTTTATCTACTTTAGCTTTAATGTAATTAATTCCAATCGCATTTTTCTGTGCAACTGTCTAAAGATATTCTGTTCAAGCGTCCTCTTCTTAGCCACGTTCAGTTGTTTTAGTGATTCATCTCTTGTGATTCTTACGAATCGTATATGTGCCTGTTTCTCTGCCCAATTTTCTTTTCTTTTGGTTTCTGGTTATGCAGTTTCCTGTATTGTGATTTTATGGTATCTATTGCTGGAGTGATTGGTCTTTTTGTGTTTGAAATTATGTATTTTCCAGATCTTTTCTTGTCTTTCACACAGTGTTTTATATTTACCAGTCCTCTTCACACTTTTCAGGTAGAGTCGGCCAGTATCATCTTTTTGGTGTAGTGTACTGAGCATAATCATTAGCTTCCTCGTCTTTTTGGTCAAGATGTCTAAGTTTTTCTTTGTTTCATTCTATAAATGGTCTAGAGAATCTAATTAATGAAACTACCCAGGTGAATTCGAAAATGAGCTCGTCTAAAGATGGAGAAAAACTTTAACTAGATTTCTATAGTATAGTTTTGTTTCTAAGAGTTTCCTTGTTTCTCCCATGCATTTTTCCGATGTTTCCTTTTATTTCTGTAGATTTAATGGTGTCTGCTTCCAAAATTTCTAAATATCGAAAGTTTGCCAAATGCTCTCTGCGCCTCTTGGTTCGACAATCCCATGTCTTCCGATGTTTTCGGTTTCCCCTTTCATCTTCAGGTGTGCACACGTTTTAATTGTGAATTTCAATTGAATGTCAAAACTGAATATTCTGGTCATATCTATCAGCTTTTCCAGTTCCTTTTTGTAAGTAGCTTAAGGTCGTCCATATACATAAGGTGATTTATTCTTTGTTTAGTGTCTGTAAACTTGTAATCAGCATCACATTTCCTAAGTATGTAGTTAGGTGACATTTATTATCATTATCAATAGTAGTAATAGTAGTAGTATACTCACTGGGAGTTCTCACATTAGTCATTTTCATTGATCACTCACTAGCAACTAGCTGTATTACTTGGAGTCTAATTTCCAACATTCTCTGCTTATTTCGATAATAATTGTAAATCACTTTGTGGCTCTGCAGCAGCTGTATATATCAATTTCTAACCGAGAATTGATTCTATAATAATACGAAATGTGCATGAATTAAAATATCATATTTAAGCGTATATTACGATTCTGCATTGCCCAGCGGCCTGCTAGTATACATGCACACACGTACACACATACACACAAACAAACACAAAACATAATTTCATATATATATATATATATATATATATATATATATATATATATATATATGCATGTGCGTGTATTTGTGTGCGTGTGTGTATGTGTATGTGTGTGTGTGTTTTATGGGAGCATTGAGCTTTTTACAATAGCTCGGGTTTAAATTAATAGATTTTATACCTCCAGACTCCAGCTTAGCAATAAAAGTGATTAAGCAATGTAAGAAGTAAAATATTCTGATGCTTATTTATTGCGGACTTTTATCCTCATCTTCTAGTTGTTGTTTGACGACGTTTTGGCCAACTATTCCTCTGACCTTTGTTGGGTGGTTTACCGCGATGGGATATGAACGCTTAATCTGCCAACTGCATCCTCAGCAAATACTGCCTTCCATAGTTGTTGTCATTTCACTACATTTTGGACAACTAAGCTTCTGGCTTTGGATAGGATTGAAACCGCTATCTTCTGACAATGCTCACTCGGAACTGTAGATATTCACCGTCTCTATCCATTGTTTTATCCACCTTAACTACTCTATTAATTGCTGAGAATGCAGGTACGAAATTCGGCAAAACGTCCTGAAAGAACAACTAGAAGACGAGGATAATAGTCCGCAATAAATAAATCGATAAATAATACAAATTATTCATCTCAATAAGAATTTCAATTTATTAAATAATATGCTTTTCAAATTATATCAAACTAATGAAAGTAGATTAATAGAGGAAATTCAAGACTATATTAGTAATGTATAATCTATCTAAACAATATATAATAAAGAAAACAAAAAAAATCGTGTATATATTTAGATTATTTTTAATTTTTATGTTTTTTATTAATAAATATGAGGATATTATGTGCAAATAATGATTTAAATATGATAAATATTTAAACAAAATACTAATAGCAAAGAAGGCAGTAATACATAGTATAATACAGCAGCTTTGAACTTGGAGACAAGGGCGGGTGACAGAGATAAGGGAGATATTTTTATGACATAAATAGGTTAGCCGAATTACTCTGGAGTAAAAAACTAGATTCAGTGTCCGAAACATTTTAATTCTTATGTTTAAGGGAGATGGTGTTTGATTAACACTGCCAGGAGCCATGATTTGATAAACTGTTTCGTTTTTAAATCCTCGAAACAGTGTTTCATCATAAATAACTGATGATCTCAGAAATGGCATTGAGACTATTGTGAATTCGTGAAAGTAAATTGGCTCAGCGATTGCAGGAGATTAATTGACTTAATGGAAAATAATTTTTCCAACAGACAAAACAATTTATATATATATATATATATATATATATATATATATATATATATATATATATATAAATATATATATATATATATATATATATATATATATAAATATATATATATATATATATATAAATATATATATATATATATATATATATATATATATATATATATATATATATATATATATATATATATATATATAGCCTTTGAGATTTGAAAAAAAAAATCACTCGACCGCCGGTCGAGTGTGAGGGAAAATTTACTCGTCCCAAAATATTTTTACTCGTCCGACTTTATGTCTTTGTTTCAATCAATAATAGTTTTACAAGAATTTAAGAAATTATCATGGTGCTGTATTTTAACGTTTTGTTGAATATTTACTGAAATGTTTGTCGTAATAAAATAGTTGATTTACAAGAGTTAAACAAATATTTTCTTGTTAAATTATCCTCATCTTCACAGTTGTTGCTGTTTCACCACATTTCTTCGGGGCTCGTGGCGCAGTAGATAAAAGTGTTGAGTCTATATGGTGCCAGGTGAACATTGTCTGAATATAGCGGTTTCAGTCCTACTCAAGCAGGTCAGAGGATTAGTTGGCTAAAATTTGGTCAAATAATAACTATGGAATTACCGGGATTACAGTTATAAGCCTCAGCATTCCTGTCCCATCGCGGTTAATCACCTGAAAAAAAAAAAAACAAGAGGATGAGTTGGCCAAAACATGGTTAAACAACAACAATGAAAGTGTGGATAACAGTCTGCAAAAAAAACGAATACACAATTTATGAAACCTCATCTTAAAGGATTAAACAAAAAAAAATAAAATAAAATTAAAAAAATATAAGATAACACTGTTGATTTCGATTAATAAAATTCCCACATACTATTCAATTAATTTTAATTGGTAGATATGTTTTCCTTTATTTGTTTTATTTTATTTATTTATTTTTCAGTTTTTCAAACCCGGTAGTTTTATAAGCACATATCAATGGACACATTGTTACAATTATATTTTTTACATTTTTACGATGTTTAAACTTCCGTTTTTTACGCTCTCCCGTTTGACACATTTTTAAGTGATTATGGCTTTAGAAACTTATTACTGGTTATTTATTTCTTAACTTTTTAAAGTATGATTTCTCTTTCTTTTATTATTTGTCATTATTAATTATTAAGGGCTTAAATTATGATTATGTCAACATTTAATGTACGTATTTCAAACCATTTGTCTTAATTATTTAATCAGGTGTGATTATCATTGCATTAAAAATCAGAACAGTACCCACAAACTTTTAATATATATTATTGTTTATAATATATATTATTGTCTTCAAGAAAACAATTTTTTCTGTTAAAACAACAACAAAAATTTTTTAATTGTCCAAAAACACATGAAAAGCTGAAAAGTTCAAATATGAACACAAAAATGCCTTTTTCAATAAAAGTGCATTCCTACTGAAAATGCAAGACTAGTGAAAAATTCTTATTTGATTGACAAATATGAAAACAATTTCTGCTCTGACACTTGACATATTGACTAAAATTTTATAACAACAATAATGACCCAAATTTTCTCTGTGTATGTGTCTGTATATTTCAAAACAATGAAAATTATTAACCGAATTTCGTAGTATTATCATGTTTTGCGCAAAAGTACGTTACAACCTTTGTATTTACGTTTTCGTGTGTTTTTTTTATTCTTATTTTATTTTTTTCTTTGCGGCATATCGACATTTTTTCTTTTGTGAGAATGTATACTTATTTTTCATTTTGTATATGTGTGTATTTCTTTTTTCTTTTTTTTTTGGCACTGTGCGTATGTGTGTGTGCTTCTCTTCTCTTTTTCTTCTTAATTATTTTTTTCGTCTAGCATTTTTTTCTTTTTGACATTTGCTTTTGTTATTTTTTTAATGTCCATAAACATTTTTCGCAAGATGTGTAGCTTGCCAGGTAAGCATTAGGAATGCCCTGTTGGAAAAATAATGGATCCTACGGAATTGAGTGCTTATAAAGCAGGCCGCAAGTGATGGCACCAAGCAGAGTGATAAGTCTTGGCTCAATAAATTAAAAGGCAGGCAGTGAAGAATACGAGAATTCCTTAGGGTACCAAAAGGACTATAAGAGTCACAGGCAAATCACATATAGCATTATGAAGTGAAAGAAAAGTAAAATATACCGTAAGTACGTAAGAAGATATAACCTTAAAAATTTTTTTAGAGATGCATGAATGCGGGATATCTCTGCTGGATCTTGGACGCTCTAATGAAAAAAAAAAGAAAAATCACTAAAATCGAGCCATAGTTAACATTTAGTGCGCAAATAGGAATTTTGGCACAAGGGATGGGGGTTATTTAGTTAAGGGTGATGTTTTCTAAGTTTTCATCAAGTTCCAAGGGTCCAAGCAAGGAAATCCGAGCGAATAGGGTGATGAAAAGGTATATCTTAATAATTGGAAGCCAACCACAAATGAGGTTTGAGTATGTCCCAAAAAGATAAGATAGTTACAAAATGAAACAAAGCCATAATTAGTAGAACAACCAGGCGAAAGAAAGATCAGGACACTTTTGGACGAAAGAAATCGTCGATTTCGAGAGAGGTAGAGTGAGACCCTAGTTTACGGCACAATGGTGGCCGGATGAAGCAGCTGACGTGAATCATAGGAGGTATACTCTACACCCAAAAAGTAAATGTCAGAAAGTTGGAAATGACTGATTAAAAGAGTTTGGGATGGGCTGATCTTTCTTAACTAAGTGGTTGTATAGATATAGAGAAAAATGTACTAGAATTTAAAAATGCGTACATTTTTTGAAAATGAGAAGGAGAGGGATGTTACAAGAAAGGTTCCCTATTTCTTGTAAGTAAGAAAAACATTGGATAAGTGAAAATGAGATTAGGATAGACCGAAATTTGAACTTTGTAATCAATGTTCAGAAATGGAATATCGCGTTGTTCAGTTTCACATAAAATAGTTTAGATATGTTGTTGTAAAAGGGATTTTGGTTATTCAATTCTTTTTATGAAAACTGAATTAAAATAAGGTCAGCTAGAGAAGAACGAACAATAGCAATTTAAAAACATATTGAAAAATAAGTTAGATCGAAAAATAGATAGTGAGAATTTTTTATTTGCAGACATTCATTATCGTTTACCTATGTTTTTGTGAACTATTTGCGTTTACAGCGAAAAAATTCATTATCGTTTACCTATGTTTTTTGTGAACTATTTGCGTTTATAGGGAAAAGCATTTATTATCGTCTACCTATGTTTTTGCGAACTATGTGAGTTTATATGAAACAAAAAAACATTCATTATCGTTTACCTATGTTTTTTGTGAACTATTTGCATTTACAGAAATAACATTCATTATCGTTTACCTATGTGTTTTGTGAACTATTTGCATTTACAGAAAAAACATTCATTATCGTTTACCTATGTGTTTTGTGAACTATTTGCGTTTACATGAAAAAAATATTCATTATCGTTTACCTATGTTTTTGTGAACTATTTGCGTTTACAGAAAAAAACATTCATTATCGTTTACCTATGTGTTTTGTGAACTATTTGCGTTTACATGAAAAATACATTCATTGTCGTTTACCTATGTGTTTTGTGAACTATTTGCGTTTACAAGAAAAAAACATTCATTATCGTTTACCTATGTTTTTGTGAACTATTTGCGTTTACAAGAAAAAAACATTCATTATCGTTTACCTATGTTTTTTGCGAACTATTTGCATTTACATTAAAAAACATTCATTATCGTTTACCTATGTTTTTGTGAACTATTTGCATTTACATAAAAAACATTCATTATCGTTTACCTATGTTTTTGTGAACTATTTGCGTTTACAGAAAAAACATTCATTATCGTTTACCTATGTTTTTTGTGAACTACTTGCGTTTACATGAAAAAAACATTCATTATCGTTTACCTATGTTTTGTAAACTATTTGCGTTTACATGAAAAAAACATCCATTATCGTTTACGTGAACTACCTGAGTTACAAGTAGTATCAGAATTTTCAGCCGAGTCGCCATAAGAAACATTTGTTTGAATAGACACCTATCCGTCTATCAGATTATAACAATATGAAAACGTAATTTAAAGCCGTAAATTTTATTTCAATAAAACGAGCAAAGACCAAATTTTAATATCATACAAGCTTTAATAGAGAAATAAACAATTTTATTTATTTTTCCTTGGATTTCTTCACTTAACATTTCACGGAATGTCGAACAAATAACACTAGTTGAATCTTACGCTATTTATTTTAACTGGCAACATATCATTTACCTGGTCCAGTGGTCCACATGAGTAAGATATGCTTTCTTTTAATCTTCCTGTATGAGAATTTATTCATATTTATGTATTATAATCGATGTATTTTTTAAATGGAAGGATTTTTCCAACACATATCGCGACAACTCGTGTCTTTAAAGAAAGTTTAAAGACCGGATGTTAAGATTCTCACTTTGTTATCTACGGAAGCCTATAAGTGTAAAAAAACACTAATTCAGAAACGTTAGTAATCTCGATATGGGATTATATTCCTCCAAATTTTCCACTTTTAAAGGTTTTCGGGGGCGCTGAAAACGGAAATAACCATTTATATATACGGCAAACGAAACTAGTAGTTTCCAAGATAAGAAATTTTACAAATGGTCACAAAGTGGGGGGTCACTTTTCTATAATGATGTGACGTCAAATGGGCACCCACTTTATGGCCACATTGCAATGAACAGTAAATAAGTCTGCTTAAAAGAATGCTTATGGTTCTGTCCGACTTATAAATAACAAAGGGAAATAACTTATCGCCCTTTTTTTAATGTTGGCGCGTTTACGCTATCGTACATGAAAACTGGGATCTTTTATTTTTGGATTTACACGGATTACGGAATAACGAGCATATGAAATGTAATTTTTTTTTTTAATATCTTAAAGAAATACCTGATTTTTTTTATTTATTATACTATAAATCTGCATTATAGGGTATCGTCTTTTTTTTTATATCGAAAAAAAGGAAACCAGGAATTAAATATAAAAATATACACTGACCGAAAAATATTGACTGGAAAATTCTAAACAAAAATTAAGCTTCCACTTAAAAAAAAAAAAAAAAAAAAAAGACGTGGTTATCGAAAAAAGAAGGATTTACATTTTGGACTTTACCGGTAAATTTACAGATAAGTGTTCTTTTTTTGTTGTTTTAAATTTGAGTATTTTATTTATTGATGTTTTATCTTCAATTTGTGATATATAAAACGTGTGAACCAAAATTAATTATTAAAATTCTCATAGACATTTCAAAATGGGGGGGGTGAATTTATAAAACAACGTTTGTCTAAAATATTATATTCAGTTTATCGGAAAGAGCATAAAATTTTACATTCACCCTGAAAAAAAACGTAACAATTGAACGAATAGGAAAATTTTGATAGATTTTTAAAGTTTAAAAATTGAAAAATATTCATCTCATAAAAATCAATTGATTTCACTACGTAACAAAATGGCTGCCTGATCGCACGCACGCACGCACTTTGTAAACACTGTTTTTTAAAAAATGAAAAATAATATTTCTATTATTTTTTAAACAACTTAAATAGTTTATTTTGGAAGTATATTCTATAAAGAAAATAAATAACCCACTTTAGAAAGAGAAATTACGAGTTTTCTATATTTTATTCGCAGTTTTCTGTTAGGGGTGTCAAAAATTCACCAAAAATTCTGATACACCTACTGAGTTACCTACGAATAAACTGATCCATACACAAAAATACCGGAAGACAAGGCATTAATGCAGGGTCGATATCCGGTGGATCAACCGAGGTTGTTCGCTAGCTAGACAAACAACTTCGTCTTTTGTATGTTCTTGTTATTACATTTTTCTACTCTATTTCCATTTTTTTTCTTTTGTAAACCTTTACACGAGGGTTATAACAATAAGTAAGGTGAGAACAAAGTGGAAAGAGAAATATAAAAAAAATAATAAACAACTTAAAATATGCAAATAAAAAGAAGTGAAAAATTGGAATAGGAAACAAAGAATAAGATACGGGGTGAGGTGAAAAGGTAAAAGATGAGACCGAAAAAGGGAAATAAACACAATTTAAAATTTTAAAATTCCAAATAAATGAGTGAATAATTCACAAATAAAACTTATAAATGAAAATAAACACATAAAAAGTTGATGAACGAATAACAGAAAAAGTAAAAGTTACAAATCAAAAACGAAAACGTAAAGAAACAATTTACAAAATAAAGAAAACTCATTAAATAAATTATAAAACAATGAAGAACAAACGAAGAATAGAAAAAATAGAAATAAGTAAGGAAAGGAAAGGAGAAAGGAAATAAAAAAGAAAGATGAGAGATAAAAACAGAATTAAAGAAAAGCAGAAAGAATAACAGAAAGAAAAATAAAAAGATATATAAAAACAAATAAATTTCTTTTTAAAATAAGATGGGCGAATGGGACGAACATTTCAAGACGTCATTTCCTGGATGATAATGCATTTTTAGTTTTTCTGAAGAATATATTTCTCAGCTTTCCGACAAGGTTGAAATTAATATGCAATGTCGCTATGCTCGGTTATCAGTTCTTGATAAAAATAAACGGCAAGTTGTTATATAAATATATAATTTGTAACGTAATTACGAGTTTCTATATGAATAGTTCATGTGAAGTATCCGGTTATTTTCGGCCTTAAACGGGAAACCGATAATTAGTTTTTATATAGTTGTATATTTTAAGAACTGTGCCAAGTGTAAGAAATATATTTATCGAAAAATTTGGGCTGAAGAATTTTATGTGAAATAATTGAAGTAAGAAATATTGAAGTAATAATTTATTCGCTTTTCTGAGAAAGAATGGTTGACACAAGATCAGTTTAAGTGTTTTATTTGACACGTACGGATTAACTTAATACATTATATGCATAAAACTGAGCTGATTTCTTACCGACACACACATACACATATACAAATACATACACAAACATATATTTACTGCGTCTAGGTTATATGTAAAGAGTTATTGTCAAATATTTTATGTATAATTCGATAGTATAATTTATACTATTATGTATAGAGAGTAGGGATGAAAGCAATTAAGTCTCAATTTTTAATTGCAAATTGATATTTAGTATTTTTCAGTAATTTGCGATGGCAAGAAATTAGTTGCAAGAACTTAGATTTAAGTATTATTGTTTTTTAGAAAGAACAAACAGTGAATGAAAGGGACTATATAATCAAAGAAATTGGCGAAGGAAAGTCCTCATTTTGATTTTCTAAAGATTTTAAAAGGGGTCATCAGACAAGAAAATATGTTAAATGGGAATTCAATCAAGGGAAAAAGTTTCAGGCTGAATAAAGAAATTTAACAAAGCGAGATCTACTATTTATTTAAAGATAATTGATGAAAAACATAAATGTGTCAAGCGTTTGCACATCTACGGCCGCTGAAACATACGGTGTCAAGGAAAATAATGGATAAAGTATTAAGGAAGTTTGATGATGCAAAACAAAATTAAAGAACCCCATTTTAAGGAAAAACATAAGGAAAGAAGGTTGCAATGGGCAAAAGAATACATGAAAACTGATTTTTACAGATAACTCAAGAATCACCCTCAAATGTCCCGATGAATTAGCTCGGGTATGGGTTTGCAAGTAACATGTCTCAAGATATTTTTAAACGTCAACAAGTTGGTGATAGGATCATGATATGGGCTATGATTATTGATAATGATCTCGTGGATCCATTTAAAGTGAAAGACCGTGTTAAAATGAATTCCAAAAGTTACAGTGTTTTTCTAGAGCAATATTTTTTAAATGGTTGATAACCAGTCTGTAGTAGTCGAAACTCACTACAATCACAGGTAGGAGCTAATACTTGCGGTTTGATATTTGAAACCCATTTTCTCTCTGGCTTGTCCAATCTCAAGCCAGATCTCAATCACGTGACCGAGTACATAAAAGGCGAAATTTAAAACTCTCTCTCTCTCTCTCTCTCTCTCTCTCTCTCTCTCTCTCTCACTCTCTCTCTCACTCTCTCACTCACTCACTCACTCACTCACTCACTCACTCACTCACTCACTGGCTTCAGCTTGTAGCAGATTTAGCATAGGGCTTTGGCCGCAGTCCGAACGGGAATACAACAAGCTAACATGACGACCTTCTAACTCCCACTTGTTTCCACGTGCGGTACCCAAACGAATATTGTTTATCATGCTAAAGAACTGCTTTCACCGACACACACACACACTTAATGACAACACGTAAATACACTGAAGACTTTGCCCTTTCTTTCTCCTGAATTGGCCTCCTTCGTCACGACGACTACTAGTATAAACACATGTAAACGGAACTGTTCTCTTCTTCAACCTACTAACCCATTTCTCTCTTCTACTAACGCCACTAACGAAGATGACAAATAAAGTTGTTTATTAATATAGAATGAAACTCCATTTCGTTGTTTCTTATTATATGTCTTTAGCCAAGCGTAGATATATGATCTTTATGCAAGACAATTCAGCAATTCAGGCATTAAAGTTTACCAAACTGTGGTTGAAAAAGGGTTATTTGTTGAAGATTTTCTTATTATGAACTGGGTTTTAAATAACTGTAATTTAAATCCAAATGAACACCTGTTGCGCATCCTTAATAATAATGTTTATTAATGGAAAGCAATTCAACAACAAGTCTGACATCTGGGAGGCAGTTAAAGTTGCTTCAAAAAACTTACCTGCCGCTAAAATTGCAAATCTAATACCAGATGTTTATAATAAGCTGCTAAAAGGTATTGAAAAGAAAGGATCCTTTGTGTAATGAATTTTAAGCGGTCCTTATGATTTTTTGTTCATATATCTTTTATTTATAAAATAAAAAGTTTAATGTCTTTAGGAAATCGATGAATTTGTTCTAAAATCTTTTCATATTATGTTTTTACATTAGTTTTGCAATGTATGATAATTTAAAAGTATCAAAATAATAAGTTGCAAATAAACTATTGACAATATTCTGTTTTGTTAAATTACTAAAAGTTCTAATCACCAAATCAAATGATTTTCTCTATCACTAAGTTAATAATATTGAGTAGAATCTAAACAATATCATAATAAGTGCTCTTAACATTAAAGACGCAACTCTTTATACCAATCCATAACTCCCATATAATCCTTAGACGCAGTTTATATATATATATATATATATATATATATATATATATATATATATATATATATAAGAACAAATAGTTAATAAAATATGTTCAAAAACATTTTGAAAAAGAGTTAAAAACATATTTAATCTGAAAAAGAAATACTTAATAAGTGGATAATCCTTAATCCGCGGAGTTTTGAAGAAAAACTTTCCTTCTCATCAGAGGGTAGGAATTAGCAAAATGCTGGATCGGATTTTGCATACAAAAGTATTTGATAAAACTGCAAGTAAGTCAAAGATCTTACTTGATAACAAAAAGTGAAACAGATGGAATATGGTAAAGAAAAAGGTAAATGCACGTGAATGGATAGTCTGGTGAAAGGTAAAGTATCCAATAACGGTAAAATCCAAAAATGTAAATCCAAGAAAGTTAATTAAATTTCCATTCGCACAAGTAAAATCCAAGGAAATCGCGTAATTGGAAGATAGTCCAAAATAATCCAAAAGGCCGAAATTCGTGGAATAATTCACAAATATGTACAAGGAAAAGGAGAAAAAATTCCAATAATATTAATAAAAGAAAAATAAGATATGCGTTTAACACGGCTGTCGAGGCAAAGTGTAACTAAGAAAAATCAATGAGGAAGGGGAGAAAAAAGAAGAAGAGAAAAAATATATGAAATCGTGATAGAATTAAATAGAAAATAGAAAAGCAAATGTCAAAATGCCTAGACAAGATGACGTTAAAAAGCGCGAAAAATATAAGGCAAAAAAGAGAGGTCAACTGAAATGTACAATTTATTACTTAAGAAAATGTCAGCAAGAATTATTAAAAGACATTAAATGGAAAAAATAAATAAATGAATAAATTAATAAATAAATAAATAAAAAATAAAATATAAAATATAAAATAAAACAATTTTTAAGGGGAGAGGATGGCCGGTATCTGCAAATTCCGGATAAAGCAAGTAAGTATGTAAGTAAATGCATATAGTAAAATATAAGTAAATATATATGCAGGATATGAATGTGTACGTAGATTGGTATATTTGATAGATAGGAATATTTAAAGACAAAAACGGAAATTGCAGATAAAAATACCGGCCAAGCAAAGAAGAAATAAAGAATTAAAATAAAGGATTATTTAGTTAGAAAGTATTAAAAAAGTATATAGAAAAAAAACGATAATATTAAAGAAAATTTATATATATATATATATATATATATATATATATATATATATATATATATATATATATATATATATATATATATATATATATGAAAGGTTAAAGTAATAGCTATGTAATTCCAAAATTACCATAATTAAATTTGGACTTATGTTTACAGAAAGAGATCAGTTCGTTTTTAGAATTTATTATATTGTTACTTTGAGGGGAAGTAATTATAGTTATAGTTAAAGTTTTTATATATATATATATATATATATATATATATATATATATATATAAGGTGTCCATGAAGTCAACCTACATAATCTACAAGGTGTCCACAAAATCTCGCTACACGATGTAGTCAGACTGTCTGGACACCCTATATATATATATATATATATAGAGAGAGAGAGAGAGAGACAGACAGACAGACAGACAGACAGACAGATATTGTGTGTATGTATGTATGTTGTGTGTCAGGTCATGTCATATGCTACTGGTACCATGTAACCCAGTACTACCTGCCTCATGGTCGGGTCACCGGCGACTAAACTGGTTCCCCCACCAGACTTGTTTGGTGAGGAGGGCGGCTAGTCTCCCTGGAGGATTAAAAGCAAGACCTTCCAAAGGGCGAATGAACTCTTTTTCTGGGTCAACGGCCAACTAGCACCGTGTATATTTGTGTGTGTATATATGTGTATTGGGGTGGAGAGGGCTCCCGTAAGCCGTGGTGAAGGCAACCTTTCTAGGAGAAGCAAATCTCTGATTTAAAAAACCATAAAGCGGGAGACCAGTACCCGCATTAAGCTGGTCTGCAGTTTAATTTGTTGCTGGCTATCTTGCTCTTGCTTGTTGCTGGATCTCAACATTTTGAACCGAGAGAGAGACTTAGCTGTCGTACAAAGCTAAGACTCTGTAACATCATATTTGTATAGATACTCCCTCAGACATTTGGGCTCATGGATTTTAAATGTCTGAGGGAGTGGCACTCGTCTGACAAGACATTGCAATCATCATGTATGTATGTATGTATGTATGTATGTGTGTGTGTTTATTTAATGATCATTTGATGAGGACATTTGCGAGCACAAACCTTATGGGCCGGAGCTTAAAACTGCCAACTATCAATATGATTGTTGTAGGTTCAATCCCCGACCAGGAAAAGGTGTTATCTAGCTGCTCTGATGTGTTGTGATACAGCGAGACAGTACTGTATATGGATGACTATATATATATAAAAACTGGTTTTATTGTTGCCGTTTGTAATACCGCTGCTCCAAATGCGTTTTCTTTACATGAAGAATATTAATAACTATGGCTTCCATATATTTTTATGTGATGTTGAGACCGTGCTTTGTGCATTATAAACGAAACTTTCGAAACTGTAAGGACTCCTTGTCCAACAAAAGTTTTCTTATGTCAGAGGCAGAATGCTCGAATATAAGCAATCTGAAATTACAACCGTCACGAATTTACTTTATGAACCATAGCAAAAGACAGTGATGTTTGTGGTCGTCGTTAACAAAATAAAAGGACAAATATTGTCAGTAAAGTGAAAAAGTTTTCAAAATAATTAAATAATTCGAGTTTCAGTTCAAGACGAACAAATATTTAATTTTCATATCAATATCAATTTTATCAGTGAATAATAATAATAATAATAATAATAATAATGATGACGATGATGATGATGATGATAATAATAATAATTAATTACAATATTAATAATAAATAATAATATATAATATAATAATAAATACTACTAATAATAATAAATAATTATAACAATAATAATATTAATAAGAAATAAATAATAACAATAACAAATAATGATGATAATAATAATAACAACAACAATAACAACACAACAACAACAATAACAACAACAATAATAATAAATTCTCTTGGCCTTCGGGACAAGATCAAAGTGCAGTATCTGTTCTTCAGATGCTGCACTTCAATTTCTTGTTCTCTGTCAGTGGAGGAGAAATCCTTCACGACTGAGACAATTTTTATTTTTGTTCCTTTTCTCCACGTTAAAAAACGACCCTGGTGTCTAACTCTGTCCCGTGGGGAGGCATTGTAAATAGGAACAATAATAATAATAATTATAATAGCACACCTGAGGGAAAAATGTGCACTACTAGTTATATGAAAGGGAAAACGACAGAACGCACGAAACTACCCAACCAAACGGAGATGAGGGCACTAGGGGAATAAGGCGTCTATTAATATTAGGCGTTCTGCAATCAGACACTATCAAAGCAACAGAAATGAAGGAGAGAATTGGAAAGGAATACCTTAGGAGAACAAAAAACTCCTATAAACTAAATTATATAGCAGAAACCTTATAAACGGTACAAATACATGGGTAGTATCACTAGTAAGATACTCTGAACCGTTCAAAGGGTGGACTAAAGAAGAACTGAGATAGCTCGGTCAGAAGACCAGGAAGCTCATGATCATGCACTACACCCAAAGGACGATGTTGCCTGACTCTACGTGAAAAGAAAAGACAGTGGGAGATTACTGGTTTGTATAGAAGACTGTGTGAATGACACAAAAAAAGAACTAGAAAAATACATAATGCAAAATAATGAAAGGATGATTATGGCAGCAAGAGACAATGAAACAATCAACAAAACTGAAAACAGAGAGACAAAGTCTAGTTTCAGAACAGTTTCCGATGGGTCGTTGTTCTACATAAGTCCTTGGAGGTGACTGGTTTGCAGTAGATAGAACTGGAATTGGAATCCACAGAGCAAAAGATTCTTTCCGTGTTGAGACGGAGAAAACATATGCGAAATTGCTACAGAAAGGTTTAATATTTATGGAGCAATTCTGGTTTCTGATTGGTTGGTAGCAGAACGTGAATTAATTTGATTCGTCAGTTCCGAGCAGCATCGTTTATAAATAGAATCTCCCGACTGTGCGGGATCATGCCCCATTATAACCCAAAATATTTTAACACAAAGGATAAGACGATTAAAGAAAAATTAGAAAATTCATAAGGATGACAAAAGATGAGAATAATAATAACACCTGGACATGAATGTAAAAAGTACGCATAAACCGGGAAACTGAATCCCTAATAACTGCAACACAAGAGAACTTGATAAGAACCAATCACATCAAAGCAAAGAAAACACACAAAAACAACAAATGCAAACTCTGTGGACAAAGAGAAGAAATAATAAACTATATGGTAAGTGAATGCAGCAAACTGGACCAAAAGGAATACAATAAAAGGCACGACCAAGTGGGAGGGCAGTACACTGGGAATTATGCAAACAACTGCATCTCGAACACATAGACAAATAGTACAAGCATAAGCCGGCAACAGTACTTGAAAACGAGAATTAAAAATTTTATCGGACATTGACATACAAAGGGATACACCCATCAAAGCAAGAAGATTGGATGTTGTAATAATTAACAAGAAAGAAAGGGTGTGTCAAATCGTAGACTTGGCTATCCCAGCTGAACACAGGGTGAATATCAAAGAAAAGGAAAAACGGAGCAAATACACAGAGCTATCCAGAGAACTGAAAGGGATATGAATGATGAAGAAAATCAAGATAGTACCTATAATAGTAGGAGCACTAGGAACAATTCCGAAAACCTTTGGAAAAAAATGGGAGAAATTGAAATCAGAGGAATGACTGAAAGATACAACGAATAACAATAATAAAAACAGCTGAAATATTTAGGAAAACCCTTGAATGCGGAAACTAAAACACATGAGCCACGTGAGTGGGCTAAGACAATCTGCTGCAGAGGCAAAACATGAAGAAGCATTACATGGAACCAAGAACATTGAAGCTGCATATCTAAAAGTTTTTTATCCCCTACCCCATCCTCTTACATTGCCCCATCACTGCCCCCACCTCCAAACATAGTGACGTCAAATAGTCAAGAAGGGTCATTAAGGATAGAAAGACTGAGGAGAGAACACTGACCAGACTTCTGCTAGACAAGTGCGAAGAGAACTGGGACTGTTGGGAGAATTATTGCCACTCAAATCAATGTTAAACGGCTGTTGCAACAACGCAAATTCATTTGCGAATTTTATCCAATGAGGTGGAGAGTACTGGAAATCTGGAGAGACTTGTTGTCACTGAGCTTCCAGGGAACACCATAGGTTGTCTTCCAGGAGAAATTTTGATTACCTGTGTGAAAGCTCCTTGTGAGCCAATAATCATAATAATAATGACAATAATCATAATAATAATGACAATAATCATAATAATAATAATAACAATAATACTGACAAAAATAATGACAAAAATAATAATAAGAAGAAGAAAAAAAGAACTGGAACTTTGAGGAGGCATATTGCCACTCAAATTCCAGTGAAGACCAATAGCCACTGCCAACGAGAAATCAATGGCAAGCAGTTGTTGTGATAATGCAAATTTATTTGCAAATACTATCGTAAGATGTGGAGAGTACTGGATATCTGGGGAGACTTGCTGTCACTGAGCTTCCAGGGAACACCAAAGGCTATTTTCAAGAGAGATCATTGATGACCTGTGTGAAAGCTCCTTTTGAGCCAATAGTAATAATAATAATTCTGATTTCGTTTATCAACGTCTTTCTGGAAAGGGATGGGGTTCATTTCCAGAGAATCTCCCTCTATCCCGGCTCCAAACCAGGAGCTTCAAAGATCAAGGGTTTTCCTAAGGATGTTGGTGATACCTACAATAGCATCAGTCTGAAGGCCACCTAAACATTGAGGATTGAGGATTTGTAGTTTTTTCAATTGTCCTTCCAGACGACTTGATACTACTCCTAGCGTATCAACTACGACTAGGATTATTTGTGTTTTAACCCCGTGTATACGTCTTATGGAGCCTAATTGCTCCACTTCTCGTTCTCCTTCTCTCTCACATTCCTGTCCCAGGGTACTGAGAAATCTACAATCTGCCAGTTTTTTTAGACTTTGTAAATGACGACCAAATCTGGACGATTATGTTCCAATTGCTTAGTCATTATGACACTTTTGTCCCACCATACCTCTACCTTGCCATCCTCACTTGTTCTTACTCAATCAGACACCTCCTCAAAGCATTTTCCAGCACACTTCACCCCAACCTTCTTACACACTTCCCAATATATCCGGAGTCCCATGCGATCATGTTTTTTGCAGTATTTTCACTGGGCCAATCCACTACACCCTACTGCAAGCTGCGCAATTGACTCTGGTCTTACCACAAATCCGGCATTCTGCAGCAACTTCCTCTCCTAGAACCACTTTTTTCAACAGTCGTTTTCTAATGCCTGCTCCTGTGCTGCACAAACAAAAGCTTCAGTACTCTTAGCCAGATACCCAGCTCTTAGCCATTGCCATGATCTTTAATCAGCCACTTCTGCTATATCTTGGAAGAACCTTCCATGCACTTTCTTCCTAGCCAGTTTCTCTACCCTTTCTCTATCCATACATTTCACATAATCAGCCTTGGTCTCACATACCTCCACTTCATTGGTCATAACCTTAAGCATCCACTCCTCACTTCTAACCACATGCTCCTTCAACAACATTTCCTCGGTTCTAACACAATGTTTTACACTTTTCAATTCTCTCCCACCGTCTTTCCTCTTTTGATACAGCCTCACTACACTACTTCAAATGTGAAATATACCAAACATTGCTAAAACTTTTCTTGTTTTGATATCCATGGCATGCAACTCCTTGTCAGACCATTCTAAAATTCCTGCACTGTATCTCAAAACACTGACTGTCCATGCATTCACTGTTTTCATTAAGTTTCCTCCATACAGTTTCAACTTTTCAATTAGTTTCACTCTTCTAAGATACCCATTCCTGACTTTCTCCTTCATTTCTCTGTTCATGATGCCTACACTCTCCAACACTCCCAAATACTTATACCCTGTATCTTCTATTTCTTTTATGATTTCTCCTTTTGGCAGCACTATTTCATTCGAATGAACCTTTACTCCTCTTTTCATTACCAGTATCGCACATTTACTAATTCCAAACTCCATTTCAATGTCTTCTGAGTATGTCCCCACAAGTTCTACTAGTCTCTCCATTTCCTTTTCATTTCTACCGAATATTTTCAAATCATCCATAAACAGTAGATGGTTGAGGTGTATGCCACCAGATCCAAAGTTATACCCCAGTTTTTCTCTCTTCAAGAGGATGCTCAGTGGCATCATTATCATTACAAAAAGAAGTAGCGATAACGAATCTCCTTGGAATATTCCACGTTTAATGCCAACCTGTGCCATCTCCTCTCTGTTTGCTGTCAGCAACGTTTTCCATTGAGCCGTATTTGTCTCCTAAAGCCCTACCACATTCTCAGCAACCTTCACCATCAATAGTGTTTCACGTATGAATGAGGAACCATATCATAAGCCTTTCTGTAATCGATCCATGCTCCATTCAGATTCCTCTTCTTCTTTGCATCCTGCATTAATGCTTTATCAGTCAGTAGTTGCTCTTTGGTACCTCTTGGGCCTTTCCGACACCCTTTCTGTTCATCAGGGAAAACACCATTACTCACAAGATGTTCATAAAATTTTTTCTGCAAAGATTCCAGTTAACAGTTTCCACATGAGTGGTAGACATGTAATAATAATAATAATAATAATAATAATAATAATAATAATAATAATAATAATAATAATAACAGGTAAGATAACCAATCTGATAGAAAATGCAATGAAAACATGGAGACTTGAACTGACAGCTGATGGGCAATACATAACTGAAATCAAAATACAAAGAGAGATCTTCCAAGGCAATTCCTTATCACCATTTCTGTTCATTATAGCCTTGATGCCTCTGAACAACATACTAACAAAATGCCAAGCAGATACAACACAGAAGAAAGACTGAACTACCTTGTGTGCATGGATAAACTGAAACCGTTTGCAAAAACAAAGACAGAACTAGAAACACTAATAAACATGACCAGAATCTTTAGTCAGGACATCCAAATTGGATTCGATATGGAAAAGTGCACACTGCTGACTATGAGGAGGGGAAAATTAGAAGCAACAGAAGGTATAGTACAGCCCAATCAAACAAAAATAACATACTCTGGACCGTTTATAAGCTGGACCAAAGAACTAAGCAATCTCGACCAGAGGACTAGGAAACTCATGACGATGCACAATGCACTAAACTACTGACCGACTACATTTGAACATGAAAGACAGAGAAAGAGGGCCTGTCTGTATAGAATACTGTGTAAATAACATAAAAAAGGATTAGAAAAATGCATGATGTAGAACACCGAAATAATAATTACTGCAGCAAGAGACATGGAAGAAAGAAAATGATAGAAAAAGAGACGAAGAATAAAACTAGGTAAGAAAAATAGAAAGAGAAACAACTATACAGATGATTCATAAGGATTACAAAAGATGACTCACGAAAACACTTGGAAATGGCTACAAAAAAAGTATTAACAGGGAAACTGAATCTCTAATAGCAGCTGCATAAGATAACACCAACCACCAGATAGATAGAAGATAGAACCAACCACATCAAAGCAAGGATCAACAAGATACAAGACAAGAGCAAATAATGACTCTGTGGACAAAGAGATAAAACAATAAACCACATAATAAGTGAATGCAGCAAATTATCCCCCCCAAAAATATAAAATAGACACGATCAAGTGGGGAATATATATATGTGTGTGTGTGTGTGTGTGTGTGTGTGTGTGTGTGTGTGTGTGTGTGTGTGTGTGTGTGTGTGTGTGTGTGTGTTATGACAGCCCCTTTAAGAAATTCGGTTTTTATCGTTGAGCGCTTTCAGTTGAATTAAAATCGGTCAATTTAGCTCTTATGCATAGATCATCGTATAACGATGAGATCACTATCTGACTGACGTAAATGAACATTTAAAATTAAATTCAACGTTATTTCACGCGGTTAATGGTAGCCGAATTGATACGGTCTTCGCTAATTGAACCAGAGATGTCTCGTGTTGCGGGATTCGAATCGTTCGACTGGTGTTAATCGTGACATCCTGCACTGAAGATTCCCGAAAGGATAAAACACTATAGAAAGATATATAAAAAATTTACCGTGTGCTAGAACGTTTTTATCTTAGATTCTACGCAGTTATACAGAATGTTGAAACTATGCATGAATAGAATTCAGCGTAATAATGAAATGAAACTAATAATCAAATACAAAACTATAAAACAATGAATGTTATGATTAATGCTTGTTTTTCAAGATAACTATACAAATTAGACAACCTTCATATAGTTATGTCAGAGAGGCGAAAGATGGTGTGAAGGTGCCAATCGACTGTACAACTGATAGAGTAGACATCAGGCAAAGAGATAACGGCAGTAGCAAAGTAGGATGACAATCACATATAAGCGGTTAAACAGGACGTGTATCGTGTCATATTTTTATCAAGAAAAAAGGTCAAATGAATTCAGGATCAACCGGAGCGAGAACTGGCTTCTGACGGGGTTAAGATTCTTGAGTTCCTGAGGTAGGAAGTGGGCACTGGAACGAGTAGCTGGGCGTCAGTGGGCACTGGAACGGGTAGCTGAACGTCAATGGGCACTGGAGCCGGTAGCTGGAGTCAGTGGGCATTAGAGTTGGTAACCGAACGTCAAGGGCTGTAGAAGTTGCAGGAGAGAGCTAGGCGTGCTGGAGTCGTTACAGGGGTAAGTTGGCGAGTCGCTAGAATGAGTTAGGGGTGCTGGAATAAGCTGAAGTCGCTAGAAGCTGCAGGGATAAGCTGGAGTCGCTGGAAGTGAGCTTGAATTGAAGCAGGTTCAGGAATTAAAGTACTGGTGTAGCAACCTGTAATGGGGAGGTGGCTAGTGGTAGAGAGTAGATTGTACCTCCGGTTCTACTGCCCCTTGTCTCAACGACGACAACGCCGACTTGACAACAGAGTTAAGTCGAGATGGGAGTGCTGATAGCTCCCGAGCTTAACTGGAGATTTTCTGTGAAATCACCTAGCTTTATGAAGAACCGTTGGTGTTACAGACTCCATCCTAATAGCGAATCATTATAATTAATTTCACATATTACTTACAGTTAAAGTTTCATTAACGTTTATTAGCTGTATTTATTTTAGTCTAACTTTTAAATAATAGTCATTTGTTTGTGAGAGATTAATTTTTTGTGTTATCTCTTTGTTGTTTCAAAACGGTCGTTGCTATTTTAACACACATGGTCGTGGCGTATTTTCGGGAGTGTCAGATTTCGTGTTTGTCTATACCGACTAGTTCTCTTTATAAAATAGAAGTGGTGAGCTGGCATACCGCGACATAGTCGCTCGCATATACATGATTGAGTATATTAATAAGATCGTTTTAATAATTTTTAAATAGAAAAACGTAACCTTTTAATATCAATGTCAGAACGATAAAAAGATTTAATTTAAAGGTATATAGATTTTTTCTTGCAATTTTTTCTCGAAAATCGAAAATCGTTACTGTATACACCAACATTAAGTATTATATATATATATATATATATATATATATATATATATATATATATATATATATATATATATATATATATATATTGGTCCCCATGGCGACAACGCCGACTTGACAAGAGTTAAGAGGCGACAGAACGTGATGCACACTTTGCTCTCTACTGCGCCTGCCTGTTGGGTCCCCCCTATTACAGCCTGCCACATCAATTCCTGAATTCTTGAACCTACTTAAACTCCGGCTCACTTCCAGTGACTCAAGCTTTCTCATGCAACTTCCAGCGACTCCAGTTTACTCTACAAAGCCACTATCCGCATGGAATATTGTTGACATATCGGGACTGGTGCATCTACCACTAGTCTCTCCCTCTTATATAAAATCCAAAAAAGAGTCTTCAATCTAAGAGATCCCACTTCTCAACCATGTCCCATCGCCGCAATATATCTGTGCATGTTTTACAAGTATTTTAATGGAATGTGTTCTGATGGTCTCGTTGCAGGTGTGCCTCCTCCCCCCCCCACAAACCCGTTAGCAACAAAATAACACTCCTTCACTGTTGAGGTTCCAAATGTCATAAGGATTTCTATAATAGCTTCTTCTCTCGAATAGCTAGACTTTGGAATTCCCTTCGTGCTACCTTCTTTCCTGACTTTACTGATACACAGAATTTTAAATGTAACGTAAACAACATCTAAATAGTAGCCCCTTACGTCCCAGGGGCGATGTGCCTTGTTGTGGGGAACATGAGTAAAAAAATAAATAAATAAAAGTATGCGCGAATCCAAGATACATTTCTGATTTCGAAAACTATAGCCCCCTCTTAAAATTACCCCTAGTTCCAATCAAGATCATACAGGCTGTAGTTGCTAGCGGCATAGATGACTGTTGAAAATACATGGTTGAGGACACAGCGATGATCATTTTGAGGTCGTGAAAGAAGAACTGGCCTTTTAAAATCTTTTCTAACAACTTTTAGGAAACTCACACACAAATAGTCGATTTTACTTATATAGATGACAAACAAGATAATTATGAAAAATTCATCCGGCGCCAAGTACGTCTCCTCTTAATGTATTCAAGCGTGCGTGGGTGGAATGATTGTGCAAAGGAAAACGCGGACACAGAAATGGAATCGCGATAAACACATTAGACTTTATGGTCTAACATCATTTCTTCGTCGTCTTTTTGCTGCACACACGAGCTACACCCTCATTTCTTATGAGAATTCTTACTTATTCATTATTTCCCGTCTTCTTGGTCATTTCAGAAGCGATATTCGACACTCAAATGCGGATAGCATTTAATGACGAGGAAAGGAACCGCTGTCATAAGTAACCATGCAATTGTGAGAAGAATTGCACGTTGGCCTTCTATTATGAAGCTCTCATAAATTTGCCACAATCATTTTGATAGAATATGAAAACAGTTTCAGGCCGGTACTATTTGCCACCCACGCATATTTTTTTGACTCGGCAAGCATTTAATGGTAATCGAATTACAGTACGACGCTGTGTGTTATTAAGGTATGTACATAGCTTAAGATATATATGTATATGTAGATATCTTTTATATATATATATATATATATATATATATATATATATATATATATATATATATATATATATATATATATATACTTCATTTAATCACATAAATTAATATACGGAAGTAAATGTATATTTTTAATGCTAATCTGAAAGATAATAATTATTTATAACATATTAAAATATATATTTTTATAACTGACTATATATATATATATACATATGTCTCGCTTCAATCTCGCTTTCTTAGACTTTATAAAAGTGGATGGCTTTCCGAAGAAACTTTTGATCGAATTCGTCCTGTGGGTTCGCAACGTCCCAGGATGTACGGTTTACCCAAAGTCCATAATGAAAATATTCCTATGCGACCTATTCTTTCAATGTTGGGTTCCGCGCAACATGAATTGGGTAAATGGTTAGCCGATATCCTTAAACCTGTCCTGGAAATATATACTGGATTCTGTATTCCTGATTCTTTTCGGTTTGCAGAATTTATTCGTGATGTAAAGGGTTCATCAAATACTGGATATTTAAGTTCCTATGACATATCCAGTTTGTTCACCAATGTGCCTTTGGGTGAAACTATCGGTATTTGTGCCAACAGTCTTTATCGCGGTTCCCTAACTAAACCCTCCTTTCCTGAGCATATATTTTTGAAGCTCATGGGTCTAGCTACTAAATCGGTTGAATTTAGTTTTGACGGGAACATGTATCGTCAAGTTGATGGGGTAGCAATGGGAAGTCCTCTAGCTCCAACATTAACTAATATTTTTGTCGGGTTTCAAGAAAAACTGCTTTTTGATCGTTTTCCTAAACCGAAATGATAATTCCGTTACGTGGATGACATTTTTGTTATGTGTTCTTCCTGTACGGAAGCTGAGGGGTTGTTAGAACAATTAAACTTACTTCACCCTGCATTGAGGTTTACTATGGATGGTGAAGTTAATGACTCATTACCGTTCTTAGATGTTCTCATTGAAATATCCGGTATGAGTTTTACTACTGGCATATATAGAAAACCCACATTTACAGCGCAATACATTAGCTGGGTTTCGTTCTCTCCTAAAATCAGAAAATTAAATCTGATTAAAACTTTAGTGCAACGGCCTTTGTTGATCTGCTCTAGTACTAAACTAGATGCAGAACTCCAAAGCATAACTGAGATTCTTTTGGCTAATGTAATTCAAAAATGTGTGAGGGATAAAATCTTGACGTTTAAAGGTTGAACATTTGTGGGCCCTCAAAAATGTCCCGTATATGTGAAACTCTCGTGGGTTGGTGTCAAAAGCCATGAGTTTTCGCATAAAATTGCTACAGCCGTTTCACGTTGCTATTTTGCAACGGAGGTCCGAACGGTGTTTGGGACGAGAAATGCTTTCCCCCTTCTTTCGAAAGGATGGTATCCCTACCACTCAATATAATATGGTTGTTTATCGATTTAAGTGTAAAGCTGACTACGTGGGCCATACAATTCAACGTTTGGAGGTTAGAATTTCCCAAAATGTCCCCTCTTCGATACGTAGGCACAAAAAATAGCCAACATCCGGGCGTTTACCAACTCATAGGTCGGCCATTGGTGAACATTTATTACAGTGCCAAATTTGCACTGAAGGATACACGGATGAAACTTTCTCGGTTTTACCCAGAGCGCTCTCGAGAATTCACTTAAAAATTCTCGAGGCTGTATACATTAATTTGAGCCAACCATCTCTGTGTAAGCAAAGAGAGTATACCCATAATTTAGAACTTATGGGTATTTGCTGAGATTGTTTCTCTGTCTTTTTTCTCCTATTCTCTATACAATTTTTTTTTTACCCTCGCTGTTAATTTATGGTCTTTTGACCACGTTTTTAAACGATGTTTTCGCCCCCGCTGCCAACGTATATCTTGAAAAAGTGTTGGCTGAAAGACGTCGAGATAGGGTTTTTTTCTTGCCCCACCCCTTATTTATCCTCTTTATTTAATGTAGGCTTAGGAAAAATATACTTTAGAAATATATTTTGTTCTTTTTGAAAGTTTCTTTTTATGGTGTATGTTTAAACTACAAAAGAAAACCCTCAGTAATTAATTATGGCACTACGTTCGGTGTTCTTTAAAAGTAATATATATATATATATATATATATATATATATATATATATATATATATATATATATATATTCGCAATATATTATATTAAACTAGACACGGCCAAAACACCAAAGACAAAGTCAAGTTGATGTTTTTGTAACTAATTAAAATCTATTAAAATCCAATATTTAAGAGCAAAGTTTTAGTTATGCAGTAAGATAAGATACTGAATTTTATATTAAATGCAGAATAATATAATACTTTTTCATTAATTTTTTATAGAATTTTACATTTTTAATTTTTCAACAAAAAATCAAATACCAATTTTTCGCTTTAAAACGTAAACGATAAAATAAAACTTTCAATATTCTAAAAAATGTTTTAGAATCAATTAAACTAATTTTTAAGTCTAAATAATACCTGAATTTCAAATAATTTCAAATAATCCTATGTTTTATGACGACTCGATATCGTAATTGGCAGATGCCATCTTGATTTGTACGCTTTATAAAAGTATGGAAATTTATACCTGTTACAAAAAACTAAAGTAAAACTGCTTTGATTTCTAATATTTTTTACATTAACAATAAATTTGTGGTATTATCGGTTAGATCCATAAAAAACTGAAATACATCAGAATATAAAGGAACGAAATTCACCATTTATAATAGTTTTTTAACAAAATAAAAACCTAACGAAGAATACTTCAGTGAAAAATTAGTTCATTGAATTCGTTGAAACAATATTCTGTTTTATTCTGTTTTACATAAATAAAGCAACAAAAAAAGTCTCTTTCATGTTTTCAATGCCTTAATTCTACTTTCAAAAGACGGTTATTCTATACTTTTGTTAGAATTGTAGTTTTAACGTTAGATAGTTAAGTAAATAATAGAAAAATAACCTTCTTAGTAACAATCAATATGGTTTCCGTTCTGCTATATCTATAGCAGATGTGCTTACGGTTATATCTCACAGGATTAGCGAATCTCTCGGCGGAGGGTTCCTTTCTAGGGCAATTGCTCTTGACATATCAAAGGTCTTTAATAGGGTATGGCATAAAGGTCTACTTCACAAGATCTCCAGCTATGGTATAGCTGGAAATGTCTTTTCAATTATTAAATCATTTCTCTCTGATAGGTTCATAAGAGTAGTGGTAGAGGGGCAGAAATCAGAAGATCATTAATGCTGGGGTTCCTCAGGGGTCCATCCTGGGTCCAACTCTCTTCCTGATTTACATCAATGATTTCCAAAAACACATACTTAGATCATTCGTGGAGATTTATGCTGATGAGACTACCATCTATAGCAGCATATCAAAGGCCGTAAATGAACAAGTTCTCATTGATTCTCTCTCCTCTGATTTTGAGCACATGGTACAATGGGGAAAAATGATTGGTTATTTATAATGTATCTAAAACCAAGCTTTTATCTTTACATCATCAACGCTCTGATCCTCATCTGGCATCAATTGAAATGAATAGCTCACGTCTTGAGGAGGCTCAATATTTTGATAAGCTTCTGGGCTTGACCTTTACTCCTGATCTGAAATGCAACACATACATCAAATCCGCTGCCAAGGTTGTTGGATAAATGGTGGGATCCTTCTATCGATCCAGTAGATATCTACCTGCTGATGCAATTCTCTATCTATATAAGGTCCAGGAACGTCCAAGGATGGAATATTGTTGCCAATGCGAGAACTGCTAGAAAGGCTTATCTTGCCTTGACAGAGTTCAAAATAGATTTCGTAGCCTAGTGGGAGATGCCCTTTTCTCTTCCCTGCAACCTCTTTCTCAAAGAAGTTGCGAGCCTGTCTCTGCTTTATCGATATTTTCATGGAAAGTGCTCGTGTGAGCTCCAATTTATAGTTCCCCCCTTGCCAAACATTCACGAGAAACACTCATCTAGCTAAAAACACTAGCAGTAATTCCCCCCACTCTTTATATGTGACAACCCCTAAACGGGCCTTGATAAGTGGTGATTTCTTTGAAAAAAAATTAATTTAATATTGATTCTTTTTTATAGGATTAAGTATTTTGTTTTGCTTTCATAATAGAAATACGTAATAAAACAATGGCGATAGAGTTATTTTATTTTTTATTTTTATTTTGACGCAAAAAGTTTTAACAACGACTCTATTCGAAATTATATTTCCTAATAAACCTTCCAGCAACAAATATATCTCCACATCACCCAATATGTTCCAGATCTAATAATAAAAAAATAACTTTTAGTCAAATTTAAACCTTATTCATAAACATGGTATCGTTCATAAACATGGTATCGTTCATAAACATGGTATCTGTAACAAAGCTGTCTCAAAACTTAACAGGTTATGTGCCTAGCCATCGTCTTTTCTTTGACAGATCGGAATCTAAATTCGAATTGTGGCAGGTAAAATTTCTGGGATATCTAAGGATTCGAAACCTACACAAAGTCATACAATCTACAACACAGAATCCAAACGGCCCCGAATTTCTCGAAAAAAAAAAACGCGACTGTTTTTGCAGAACTGACTCAATGTTTAGACGATAGAAGTCTGTCTCTGATTATAAGAGACACATTGGATGATGTGAGGAAAGCATTGAACATATTACGAGAACATTATTTATCAAATGGAAACCGAAAATAATATCCCTATATACAGAATTAACCTCTTTGAAACGTAACGAGGATGAAACGATTACCGACTACGTCATAAGCGCAGAAACAACCGCCAATGCCTTAAAACTCTCAGGTGAAATAATAAGCGATAGCTTGTTGATATCAATGGCCCTCAAGGGACTTCCAGCCGATTTTAAACCATTTACAACTGTTATAACTCAGAAAGACAAACTCGTAAATTTCAGTGAATTTAAAGTGGCATTGCGCAGTTACGAAGAGACTAATCGTATGCTCGTAGACAATAATAACTCCAGCAATATTATGAAGTTCAAAAATGCTTCTCGAAAGCAGACACCACCAAATTACGCACCTCACCGCAACGTGTTCTCCAAAAGTAATTTTCCCAAGAAAAAGAATAAAATTATCTGCTATAATTGTGGACGACCCAACCACAAAAGTTTCCAATGTCGATATAAACACTCTAAAATGGACTCCGTAAAAAACGTTGAGAACTTTGAGGAAGAACATACATTTCTATTCACATGTAACTTTGACAATACCACAAACGGTAAAAACCTCCTTGTAGACTGTGGTGCTACAGCGCACGTTATCACCAAAGAATCTGATTTTATTAATTTTGATTCAAACTTTAATCCTCAAAGTCATTTTGTCGAACTTGCCGACGGTATTCAAATAAATGATATAGTCTTGAAAAGAGGCGATGCTAAAATATACCTAAAAAATAATGAAGGCGAAATCTGTAACTGTATTCTAAAAAATGCTCTGTTCATATCTACATTTAAGTAAGACATATTTTCCGTGCAGGCTGCAATTAAACAAGGCGCGAATATACAATTTGGCCAAAATACATCAAAATTGACATA
The DNA here is from genome assembly GCF_053919585.1 of Euprymna scolopes. Lineage (NCBI taxonomy): Eukaryota > Metazoa > Mollusca > Cephalopoda > Sepiida > Sepiolidae > Euprymna > Euprymna scolopes. The sequence continues at coordinate 54,068,258 of NC_136496.1, forward strand.
CCCCAATGGAACTGTATTTGAGATTAAAGAAAATGGCCGACTATATTATTTAAAAAGTATGGTTCCCTCAAAAACTGCCTGTCACGACTTGGAAACCTGGCATAAAATTCTAGGACACTGCAATACAGCTGATATTAAAAAATTACCAAATGTATTCGAAGGCAGGAAAATAATATCTTCAGACGATCTCCCAAATTGTGATGTGTGTGCATAGGGGAAAATGACAAAAGATATAAGCCGAACACCAGACAAAAAAGCTACAAAAATTCTCTCACGTGTGCATTGTGACTTAGCAGGTCCGATCAGCCCGATGGGGAGAAACAATCTAAGGTACGTTTTGAACTTTATTGATGATTTTTCCGGTTTAATTATGGTTTATTTTCTAAAAAACAAATCCGACACTATCCTCGCCACTAAGAAATATTTAGCTGGTGTTGCCTCGTACGGTTCAGTAAAATGTATTCGCTCAGACAATGGGACTGAATTTACTAGTAAAGACTTTGAACTTCTATTAATTAACCACCGTATTAAACACGAGAAAATCGGCGCCGTACTCCCCCTTCCAAAATGGCACAGCTGAAAGGGCATGGCGAACCCTTTTTGAGATGACAAGATGCCTACTTATCGAATCGAAATTAGCGCATAGTTTATGGACATACGCTTTAATGGCAGCAGCATATATCAGAAATAGATCGTTCAATAAGAGGCTAAGAAAAACGCTGTATGAAGCGCTTTGCGTTGTAAAACCTAAAATGAATAGAATGCATCTATTTGGTTCTGATTGTTTTGCATTTATAGAAAACACCAGTAAACTAAATACTAAAAGCGAAAAAGGTACTTTCGTAGGTTACGATAAAAATAGTCCGGCATACTTAATCTACTTTGCAGCTCAAAATGCCATAAAAAGGGTTAGATGTGTAAAATTCAATGATACATTAAATTTAAAAAATGGCGATCCAGTGAATGAAAAACGTTAAATATTGCCTAGCATCTTAATCGATCACAATGAAAATATTAATAACGACGACAATTACAGTACTTCTGACGAAAACAGTAACCAGACACGTCGATATCCAATAAGGGAGCGAAAAAGGCTAGACTTCTTACAAATTGAAAAGATACAAGATTACGCCGTGGATTACTGTTATTCGTTGAACAGCGCACCGGAAATTTATAATGAGGCGATTAATTCACAAAATCACCAAGAATGGGAACAAGCTATGATATTCGAATTGAAAGCTTTATCTGAAAATAACACATACGAAATAGTGGCAAAATCAACAAATAAAAATATAATTTTTCACGCTGGGTTTTTTCAAAAAAAAATCACAGCTTCTGGCAGTGAAACTTTTAAAGCAAGATTTGTGGCGAAAGGTTTCTCGTGCAACATTTTCACCAACGACAAATTTAACGACAATTAGAATTTTATTACAACTTGCCAGTCAATACAATTTAAAAATACATCAAATGGATGTAAAAAAAATGCTTATTTAAATACTCCGATTGACTGTGAAATCTACATTTACCCCCCAGAGGGATTTAAAATGAAAAATAAAAATTGGGTGTGGAAATTAAATAAATCGTTATACGGACTAAAACAAAGTGCACACAATTGGAATTTAACACTCCATAATTATTTAATAGAACAGGAATTCAAACAATGTCCCGTAGACGCGTGCATGTATACCAAAAATGTAGGTAATAAATTGTTGATTTTGATTTTTGGGGTTGACGATATATTACTCGCCTTAAACTGCGACAACACTTTAAGAGATGTTAAAAATGAATTAAATAAAAAATTTAAAATGGCCGATTTTGGACGACTGTCATGGTTCCTCGGTATAAAATTTATCTGTGAAAATGAAACTATAACTATGAACCAATCACGATACATTGAAAAAATTCTGCTCAAGTTCGGAATGCAAGATTGTAAGTCGCGTTCAACTCCCGTCGAAATGGACATAAATAAAAATATAGGGACCGAAACAAAATTCATAGATAACCGAATATACAGGGAAATGGTAGGAAGCCTCATCTACTTGATGACCGCAACAAGGCCTGACATATGTTACACTGTAACAAAGCTGTCTCAAAACTTAACAGTATCGTTCATAAACATGGTATGGTTCATATACATGGTATGGTTCATAAACATAGTATCGTTCATAAACATGATATCGTTCTAGGTTAATACACTGTTGCAAATGCTTCTTTAACATTTCGATGTTTTTTTGAAGAACGATTTATTTTTTCACTCAAAATACGCCTCAGTCAATATAATTTCATTGTTGGATCAAAATCTATTTCCTTGAAGCACTGTTTTGAGGTTTGCAAACATGTAATAGTCTCTGGAGCCAGATCTAGATGGCAGAGTGAGTGCGAAAACAATTTCAATTGCAATTAAAAGTACAAATTGTATTTCGAGGGCAGGTACAAGTTTAAGAAAGGGTGTCTCTTAAATAAATGTAAAGTTTGCAAATGTGCTCATCTTACTCTCCGGGTTTCCAAGTATGTATATAAAAAACATGGAAAAATACAAAGATCTTGTCAGAGAACAATAATTTGACTTTTTATTTTTATCTTTAGAGTAAAAATGCCGACACTATTACTTCCCCTCCTATCCCTGCATTATATATATATATATATATATATATATATATATATATATATATATATATATATATATATATGTAGAATATGAAAAATAAAAGAACAACTATTTACTTATCCTACATTCCCAATTCATCTAACATCCATATTGAATAAACGATTAAATCTATATGTATTAATTAGTATGCATTTTCATAGTATCGTTCTTTTTATCTGCACCTTCTATATAAGCTCAAAATCAATTTGTTGAGCTTTGCATTATCCCGATAAATCTATTCTTAAAGAATTGATCTGTTTTAATTCTCCTCCCAACACTATGACAGACAGACACACACACACACAAATACACACACACACATCTCTCTCTCTCTCTCTCTCTCTCTCTCTATATATATATATATATATATATATATATATATATATATGTATATATATATAGACTCACACACACACACACACACATATATATATAATATATATATAATATATATGTGTGTGTGTGTGTGTGTGTGTGTGTGTGTGTGTGTGTGTGTGTGTGTGTGTGTGTGTGTGTCTGCGTGTATGTGGGTGTGGGCGGGGGTATCTGGGAGGGGGTTATATATCGGAATCTGAAAAATCGGGACATTTTGTGGTATCGGAATCAGAAAAGTTCTTTTCTTTAATCATATTTTTTATTTTGTTCTTTTTTGCGTGTTCCGCATTGCTGATACTAATAATAAAATAATAAATATTTATTGATTTTATACGATTAGTAAAAGGAAAATATGTTTTAAATGTTTAATTTAAAAAAAAAACTAAACTTTAACTCCTTTGTTGTTGTTATTATTATTATTATTATTATTATTATTATTATTATTATTATTATTATTATTATTATTATTATTATTATTATTCATTGGTTTTGATTATCATTGTTATAAAAGAGATATTAATTAAAACTGCGACTAGATATTGTAAACTTTTTAAATCTTGACGATATGTATTATACTTGCTCTGTGTCTTACAATGTATTCATTTCCATTGAACTTGACATTACTTCTTCGTGGAAATTATCTATGGCAAACTTTTCATCACTTGCGTCGGTGTGCATGAGGGCTAGACAATTTCACCATTTTCAACCGGGCAGAAGATTTCAGAGTAAGCAGACATTTTTTGGTGAACTTCTTTACTATGTCCCCAAGTTTTCTCCCGGTATGCAATAAATAAAACGAGGAAAGTTTACTTAATTATTTCTATATATTTTGCTTAATTAACTGTTTATTCATTTTTATCTTTCATGCTTTAAATGTTTAATAAAAAATAAACTCTGATCGGTTTATTATCTAATTAATTGAAATTCTTTTTGAAATAATTTGTATTATTTATTTATTTCTTGCGTGCAATTAGCCTCATCTTCTAGTTGTTGTTTTTTTTTGTTTTTGTTTTTTTACAAAGGCATCACCACATTATCAAGGCCCAGAGGCCACTCAAGGATAAGGGTTAAAGAGTGTACAGTAGAAATTGGTCAATATAGTAATCATTAGTAATGAAAATTTGGTAAATTTAATAACTTATATGGAACGGCTCATCAAGAACTTATTTACTTTAGACTTGAACACAACCATATTGTAGTCAGCCGGAAAGCAGGAAAACGGAAGACAATTCCACAGGCGTGCAGTTCTAAGAAAGAAGCTTTGTTCATGGAATCTACGTTTAGGTTTAGGCACAGATAAAGAGTGGGGGAAATTATTGATAGTGTTTACAGCTAGACGAGTGTTTCTTGTGAAAGTTTGGCGAGGGGGGACCATAGATTGAAGCTCAGTTGAACACTTTCCATGAAAATAACGATACATCAGAGACAAACTCGCAACATCTCTTCTGTGAGATAGAGGTTGCAAGGAGGAGAAAAGGACATCTCCTACGAGGCTACGAAGTCTATTTTGAACTCTATCAAGGCAGGACAAGTCCTTTCTAGCAGCTCCTGCCCAGATGTGGCAACAGTATTCCATCCTTGGACGTACCTGGCTCTTTTTTTTTTGCAACGTTTCTGCCAACTATTCCTCTGGTCTTGGATAGAGACGTTGTGGATAAAGATGCTGAATCTCTACGGTTCCAGGTGAGTATTGTCTGAAGATAGCGGTTTCAATCCTACCCAAAGCCGGCCAGAGGCTTAGTTGGCCAAAACGACAACAACTATGGAAGGCAGTAATTGCTGAGGATACAGATAGGAGATTCTTTTTAATCAATCCCCCCCAAACAAGGCACAGTGCCACTTTAAAGTAGGGAGCTACTATCGGGGACATAATTTGCAGGGGCATTATGAAGGGGGACGAGTAGCAAGATGTTTGTTCACATTACACTTGAACTTCTGCAATCTTGCAATTCTGGGGAAGAAACTATTGGAGTAAAAGGCTTTCTTATACCTAGGAATCTCTTCTTTAAAGGGGTGGGACTTAGTTACTTGTCGGATTTGTTGGGGTAGTCACGTTGAGGAGGTACAAGTACTTGTAGTTCGTCAGAGCATTCACCATTAAAGTACTTGTAGAACAGGCAGAGGGATGCTACATTTCGTCGATGGAATAGAGGCTGAAGCCTAGATGACAGTTCAGGACCTATCAGGTTGCCGACTCTCTTTTGAACCCTGTCCAGGAGTGAGAGAGAAGAAGCAGATGCACTAGCCCAAATGTGACAACAATACTCCACACATGGGCAAATAGAAGTATAAGATACTTTCAGGCGTAAGTAGTTTTCTAGCATGGTAGAGAGAGCCCACCTTCTTTGCAGCAGCCTCGGCAGTGCTCTCAATGTATCTATTCCAGTTCATGTTCCCTGTAAACGTTAGGCCTAGGAGTTTAAAGGAAGTACTTTCAGGTAATGTGTTCTTGGCCATTGCTATTGGTGGTAGAGAGGGTTTCTTGTAGTTATTAAAGGAAACAAGCTTAATCTTGGCAGCATTGAATGTGACCATCCATTTTTGTCCCCATTCCACTACAGATTGGAGGTCATCCTCTAATGTTTCTGCCATTTCTTTAGATATGTGTCCATTTGTTTTCCCCTCATGCCTGTTATAGAGAGTGGTGTCATCAGCAAATATACCCATCTCCGAAACAAGTTTATCAGGGAGGTCATTTATGAATATCAGGAATAATAAAGGTCCAAGGATAGACCCCTGACGTACGCCCGCATTTACATCATATTGTTTAGATGTGCGATCATCATGGACAACTTGGATTTTTCTCTTACTTAAGAAGGATTTAATTACATTATGTATTCTTCCAGTGATACCATATGATCTAATTTTTCTTAGAAGACCATCGTGCCATACCATGTCAAAGGCCTTAGATATATCAAGGTCTACCGCTGTACCCTCCCCTGTTTTGTCCAGTGAGCGGTATGTATGTTCAGAGACTACAGTTAAGATATCTGCTGTTTGCGGGCTTGCCTAAATCCATATTGTTTGTCGGTCAGGAGTTTAGCAGCTGTTAGGTGTTGGACTAGGGCTTGATTAATTAAGGACTCAAATATTTTGGCGAAAAGCGAGAAGAGGCTAATTGGGTGATAATTTAGTGGGTCAGTTCTTTCACCAGAATTCTTGAAGACTGGTACCACAGAAGCGGTTTTCCAGCAGTCGGGAAAGCAAGATTCGTTAAGGCATTTATTGTAAAGTTTGGAGAGAACTTGAGCAACCTCAGCAGAGCATTTTTTTAATAGCACAGCCGGGATGAGATCTGGTCAACATGCTTTTGAGGTGTCTAGGTTTTTTATGATACCATGTACCAGAGAAGAACTGATTTTCAAATCGTCTAGTGTGGCGTCTGTCCGCAAAGGAAAGTCGGGAAGGGAGTGGTGTGCCGGGTTCAGTGTGGAGTTTGAGGCAAACCCACTAGCAAACAGATTAGCCTTGTTGGTTGCCGTGCTAGCAACCTCATGATTGTTTGATAGTGGGGAATCATTGATTGCCCATTATTTACTACACTATTGTAGATTTTCCAAAAATCATGGGTTCCTAGTTTCTGTGCTTTGATGCGTTTTCTGGTGGTTTCAGTGTAATCTGTCTTAGCTGTCGCTATTACTCTCTTACAATTATTTCTAGCTTCTATATACTTCTGTCTGTTGGTACTGGACTTTTGTTGGTTGAATTTACGGAAAGCATGCTGCCTTTGAGCAATGGCAGCTGCACAAGTAGAAGTAAACCATTGGGGAAAGTGGGGCTTGCTCTAGAATTTCCGTGTGGGAACATGTTCTTCGATTGAAGTTTTGAACCATTCAGTGGTTTCATTTGCACACTGTTGCGCTGGAATTGAAAAGATATTTTGTCATGGGGAATCTCTGATGAGTTCCCTGATGGTTTCCCAGTCAGCCTTTTTGTAATACCTCGTTGTTAAGCAGTGGGCCTTCAGTTTTAGGGCGAGAATTAAGAGTGATTTCTACCATTACCACAGCATGATCAGCATTCCCGAGTGGGCTGTGGGCATTTGTTGTACAATCATCAGGAACTATTGTCAGAAATAGATCTAGAAGTGAGGCATGTTTATCTTGATGTAACCGTCTGAGATAGGGAATGAGATACAGAGACGCTATGTGTTGTGCTACCAGCTGCGTCTGTGTAATTAGAGAATCCAAGCCAGTTACTGTGGTGGACATTGAAGTCACCAAATACATGTACTTGTGCACTAGTATCAAGGGAAAGTGTTGTATCTATGCTGTCAGAGACTTTGTTTATTAGGGTACAGTCCTGGGTTGAGGGAGAGTGATAGAGAAAATACAAGTAGCTAATATTATGTTGCAATCTGAAGCACATAAAAGCCTGGTCGTCTGATTCTAGTTTTGTTTCTCTAGTCAGGGGGAGGGTGTTACGAATATAGACTCCAAGCCCATACATATGTCTATCCGAGTCCTTACGACAGAGTGAGAGATAACCAGGCATGTTAAAGTGGTTAGAGGTAATGGAGGAGTGTAGGTTAGTTTCACTTAATGCTAAGATATCCGGGGTGTTTACAAGAAGAAATGATTCAACATCATCTAAGTTTGTTTTATGCTGGTGGATATTCGTGAATGCAAGCCTCAAGAGAGGAGGCAGGTTGGTTTTCTTTGAGTTTGGTCTTGGTTTGAACGTAACTCTTGCTTGAGCTGTCATTTCATTTTATTTAATTTAAAAGTTTCAGTTAGGGTAAGTGAGGAGTGCTGGACAAGTGATTGAGCAGAATATCAGTAGACCATCAGCTGCCCTCACTTACAAGATTGTGGCCTCAGGAAAGCCCACCGGAGATGAGTGAAGGGTCCCTTTTCATGCCCGACATGGCGATACAAACATCCCAATATTATACAACTGTTGATGGAGCAGCCGCTCTAAGCGCTACCAAAGAATTAGGGCTCCTGTACTATCAGTTGGAAACAGCAGCCAGAAACTGTCAATCTGGTACCCTCAACCCATTAGACAAAGACAGTCCAGTCCAACCATACCAGCATATATATGGTACTGAAGCATCCCTACAGTGTCCAGTTTAGGGGGGGGATGGGATGTGGCGGGAGCAGGGAAATACGGCGTTTATTGCCCTAGTCAGGAAACTAGGTCAACCACTGGGTAATTCTGGCGTGTCTCTGCAATAGCATCTCTACGCCTGGCTAATAGGCAAGGAAGGAGTATAAAAGCTGGACGAGTCTATCTCGTCCTTAAGCAGTTTAGTAATTTGTTTGAGTCCCCAACTCTAGGAAGGTTGTCATCCAGGACTCAAGAGGCCTCCCTCCCCTAGATTTAGCTTCAGAATTTTCCTTCTCCGAGATGGATGACCTGGGAAGATCTACAGGTCCATCAGCACCAAGAGGATTCGCCCCATGCCTGGTTTCAAATCCAGGTATTTCTGCGACCCCGCATGGATAGTTAATATTAATCGGTTATTTAGATTAATATCTACTGAAAAATTACACTCCTCGAAGTGATTAAAAAGGACATTACTATGCTTTCAATTTTCATTATTAATAGAAGAGGGGATAAGTAGAAATTCATGCAGTGGAAGCAACTAAATTTGCAACAGAGTTGGTTTGAGAGAGAGAGGAGCTAATGTATGGTTAGATATAGTTTTGTTAGTTTAGAAATAGGATAACATGTTAAAGTATGATTTACTTAATATTAGGAGTTAAGATTTGGTGCCCAAACTGAGTATTTAATATGACTGAAAGATAAGATATATGCTCAATATAGATACAAGAGACATTTGATTTGGAGTACAGTTCAGTACAGGTATACCTGAAATATATAAGTTATGGCGTATTCTGAAAGTATAATTAAATATAGATGGATGGATAAGTGGCATGTTTTTAGTATATACGAATGTATGGAATTTTAGACATTGAGTATGTTTGTTGTCTTCATACTTCTAACGAAGGAAGATGGCTTCGTCTTTCTTTTAAAATCCGGAAGTTTGTATCAACGGTTGTACAACGAGTGTCGATTCAGTTTGTGCATTAATTATTGCAATACTATCTCCTATCAAAAGGAAAGATATTAAGGGTTGCTGTTCATTATAGATTCCTTTTAATTTATGTATAAGACTATGGCTAATAAGTATTTACTTTAAAGCTTAGTTATGGGATAAGAGTATAATCTAAAACAAGCCTTAGAAATCTTTAGGTGTTAATGTGTATCGATTTACGAAAAGTCAGTCTACTAAGGTTAAGGGTTGAGAGCTAGGACCCCTCTAAGTTACGTGCAATGGATTAGATATAATGGCAACTTGGGAAATAGAGCAGTTGGTTAGTGATCAGGAGAGAGGATTTAAATAACAGTATAGTATGATTACACGTTAGGCTATAAAGTTTAGGGTATAGAGTTTATGGTAGAGTTAAAAAAAGGTTCGCCATGCAAAACAGACAAAGGCAGTCGTCTTGGAGATAAAGTATCTATAGGATATACGCAGCATACTAGCAGCAGTATTTTTACGGTTTTGAGAGAAATTATAGGTACGAGGGGCGGGCAATAAGTAATGCCCCTGACCCACTTCCCATAGTAGTAGAACAACGAAACTTGGCACAGTTATTAGTCTGTCTATCATCACCCAGAGTTATGCATTTCTCCCATCGTTTGATGCAGCTCTGGAGCCCATTTTTGTAGAACACCCCAGGTTGGTCCTCCAACCACGACGTGACTTCAGAAATCAAGGCTGTATCATCTGGGAAACGTTTTCCTTTCAAAAACAACTTCATGGCTGCGAAGAGGTGAAAGTCAGAGAGTGCAAGGTCAGGAGAGTAGGGAGGATGGGGTGGGATTTCATAACCACACGCCCGTGCTTCTTATCTGGCGACATGCGAGTTGTAGACCGGAGCATTGTCCTGCAGGAGGAAGGTAACTTTGTTGATCTTGCCCCGCTTCTTGATTTTGATAGCTTCCCTTAATTTCCTCAAAAGTGAAGCATAATAGGCTCCTGTAATTGTGGTACCCTTTGCCAGGAAATCTGTCATCACTACTCCGTCCTGGTCCCAGAAGACTGTGAGCATGACCTTGCCAGCAGAGGGTTGCACCCTTGCCTTCTTTGGAGGTGGTGAGTCCAAGTGCTTCCACTGCATTGACTGGGCTTTGGTCTCTGGATATATTGATGGACCCAGGTTTCATCCTGTGTAATCAGTCTTTTGAAAAACTTTTACTCATCTTCTTGTCACATCTCCAAATTCATCCTCGAACACACGACGCGTTCTTGCTTCTGGAATGGTGTGAGCAACCTGGTAATCCGTCTGTCAGACACCTTATGCATATGCAAGTGGTCATGAATGATAGTTTTCACAGACCCTGTACTAATCTTTACATCTTGGGCTATTTCGTGAATAATAATGCGCCGATCTTCCAAAACGGCAGCTTCAACTTGACGGACAGATGCCTCATCAATGGCAGAAGGGGGCGACCAGGTCTGGGAGCTGTTTCCACAGACTTCCAGCCATGTTTGAATTCACGATGCCAGCGTTTTACAAGGTCATATGATGGGGCATTATCACCATAAGTTTCTTTCATTTCATCAAAAGTCTCCTTTGGTGTGCGTCTTTTCAAATACAAAAACTGGATCACTGCTCGACATTCAACAGGCTCCATTTCACACCTGACTCAGTTCAAACACCTGTAAAACAAAAATCACAATTAGTTCAGAGCTGTAATTTGCCCCATAAACCGTAGAGATATAAATCATTGCACATGCAAAATTTCAGCTAGATCAGAGAACTGGAAGTGGGTCAAGTGCATTACTTATTGCACACCCCTCGTACATAGTGTCGTTATTTATTGTTCTAGTCCACAGACTAGGTCAGGCACAGAGCACTTCAAGAGAGTCTCTGATATTGTAACTGTCTATCTAATTTTTTTTAAGTAGTTGAATAGAGTATTGTAAGGTGTTCATCTTAGCTTAGGGATAGAATGAAAATTTAAGGTAAAATTTAAAGTGATATAAAGAATTAAATGAGGATTAGATGTACGATCACTGGATGTTGAGCGGATCGTTAAAATTTTTTGCATCTATTCAGAAAATGTCTTAGTGGTATAAGATTTGAGGAATTAACCGTACGAGGATACTGAAAGTAAGTTGTGAACTGATGAGGATCCAGTATAGGCGATTAGATATAGGTAGCAAGGTGGTTATAGTTTAGTATGTACGAATTGTACATATTAAGTATACGGCTTAAGTTCTGCTCTCTATTGTAAAAGGAAATCCGTTTGTAATGCAGTTGGCTAATTTGACAAAAGAAGTGTGTAAGGTTGTTGCAATGGACAGAACTTATCTAATTATTTAAGGATATCAGTTTATAAACAATTGTTCAAATTGATGAATTGCTGACTAAGACAGTGTTGCATGGGGGGGGGCATTCATATTTATGAGGGGAAGATACATTTATACATATATTCTGGCGTGTTTCCTCTTATACATGTATTAGCGAGGAGAGAGGGTGATCAGTTCTTTTCTCACAGGAGGGGACAGTCGTTACTTATGATGAAGAGACACATTACTTAGGATGGGTTATACAAATTCATTAAAGATGATTACACATTATCTTTCATTCGTGGAATGATAACACGAAGACGACAAAAACATCGATGATGACTTCTTTGTTATAACATCGACCAGTCGAATGATGATGACGTCAAGGAATTCAAAGTCGTTTTTACATGTTTAATGTTCTACCCCTTCGCCTCTAAGGCGGCTCTCCTCATGTCAGTTCTGTCCGGCTGACTGTGCTGACTTTGATCCGGACTCAACTGCCTCCTGTCTTCAACTCCCGATCCGACTAAAAGTAGCTCCTATATTGAGAAATTCTCTTTCTGCTATGACGTCATATGTATGGCTCTACACGTGATCGTCTCACGTGGCTTAAACATGCGTGGCTCGGCACATGTTCCTAAACCATTTCTGCAGACAAAGAATTCTCAGTCGCCTATTTTTCAACCTAACCTATTTTCAATATATTTCTAAATTGCATTGTTCATTATTTTCTAGCTGATCTTATTTTAATTCAGTTTTCATAAAAAGAATTGAACAATTATATTCTTTTTTCAAACAAACATATCTAAACTATTTTATATGAAATTAAACAATGTGAAATCCTAACATTCCATTTTCTGAATCTATTTCTGAACCTTGCTTACAAGGTTCGAATCTCGGTCTATCCTAATCTCATTTTCCATTTATCTAAAGTTCTTCTTACAAGAAAAGGGGACCCTTTTTCTTGTAACAATAGGAGCCCCTCTTCCTGGTGTTTTGATGAAGTGACTGATCAAAAGCATAGACTTTATAACTAGGAAGACACACATCCAGAATAGGTGTCCGGAAACGAGATGGCAGTGTGCGAGTGGGGGTCACTTTAGATTTTTTTATTTAATTTAATTTTAAAAATAAATTTATTTTATTTGTTTTTATTTATTTATTTTAGCGTCTTACCATGGCTGATTATATGAAGTATCAAACTTAAAAAATTTCTGTTATCTAAATAAGCATAAACTGTAGGGAGTCCCTGCTACCACATCAATGTAGCATGGTAAAAGCTTTGTCAGGAAATTGTTTTAAAATAAGTGAAGTAAAAATGGTACAAATATGTCTGAGAAATAACAAAAAATAAAATAAAACTGTAGAGAATGATAAATACATACGAGAAAATAGGGTTAAATTTAGATTTGGCTTTTTAAGAAATGTGCGGATAAAATATACTTATCTTAATTTATCGTCTTGGAGTCATTGATACCCGTTTGGTCAACGTCTAAAGTGACGTTAAGAAAATTCTACCCTACTATCGGAAGTCATTGGAGGGGGGCACACTTAGGCATTTGAGGTCACATAGTGAAAAAGTTTTTCCCTTCTTTTCTAAAGAGAACGAAAGAAACCATATTATATTCTGCTTATATATTTTTAAACGTCAACAAATTTAGATTATACATAATTTGCTTAGCCGGGCATGAATTAAAATAAAATCTTAGTAGTGGCAGCAGGCTGAAAAGAAGAAAGTTTTAGAAGCAATCGAGAAGAAAAATTCATAGCGACAATATTTACCAGTTAGGAATCTGTTGTTTTTTTTTTTATCGACTACGAGGGTCGTCCACTTTAAGCGGGTTCTTTTATTTCAAGCGGTCGAGTTCATATTTAAAATAATCTATTTAAATGAAAGTAAATATACATATCGACATAGCCCGATGCAAAGAAATTAGATCTTGATTCAATGCATGGAGAAGCGAGGTTTAATAAAAAGTTTTTTTCTGTCATGCGTTCCTATCCCGTCGCGATTAACCTGACGAAGGCCAGAGGAATAGTTGGCGGAAACGTTATGAACAACAACTAGAAGAGGATAATAGTCCGCAATAAATAAATGGATAAATAATCTAACCAGTTTGTTATTATTATGAGTTTATTTATTCAGTATTTTTATTATCATTGTCATAAAAAAATGAATACATATATATATATATATATATATATATATATATATATATATATATATATATATATATATATATATATATATACTAGCTGTACCCTGCCACGCGTTGCTGTGGCTTAATTTGGTGTAATGGAAAATTCTAATAAAAAGAGAAAATGCATGTTTCTTATATTCTTAATACAGCGATCCACTCTAAAAAAAAAATTAAAAAAATGAAAAAAATGATACTCTTGCAGAATTGGATCCTGATCCTCAGGATTACCGTCAATCATGGCTTGGGCTCGACCAACAATCAGTGGATAAAACTAACGTTGAAACGCTAATTTTTTTTTTCTTTCTTTCTTTTCTGTATACAAAAATGTAAGTTAGTAATTAATATTTGAGTGATGGGGGGGGGGGTTACTATACACAGATTCGAAAAAGTTGTCCAAAAACAAATGAAAGCAAAGGTAAGGTAAGTTACATTTCTACCTAACCGGATAATCGTTTAGTGTTTTTATGTAAGGTAAAATGTTTAATCGGCTGGAAAAACAGAAATGGTTGCAGACTGTTGAATACGTTAAGTTTGGGAAATTAAGTTGAAAACTAAAAACTATACAATACAGTGTCAAAAACCCACCGAATATGTTACCATGACATAGGCTGACAGAATCGGTGGGTTTGTGAGTATTTTGTATAGTTTTTTTATTTTTAACTCACTTTCTCAAACTTAACATAATCAACAGTGTCTGCCACCATTTGTATCTTTCAAATACACCGATAAACACTGTTTTTTCGAGCTGACTAAACGTTACATTAAATAAAAAGGGTTTGTATTAACAGATACAAAGAAGTTGTCAAAAAATGAATATATAACAAATAAATGTTATCAAAGGCAAGAAAAGTAAATGTTCTACTTAACTGGATAAGATTGTAGTGTTTTTATGTAATGTATAATGTTTAATCAGTTCAAAAACATGCAGTGTTTATCGGTATATTTGAAAAATACAAATGGCGGCAGACTGTATCTAACACGGGAAATTTTGGGAAAATGAGTTTAAACTAAAAAACTATACAAAATACTGTTAGGAACTCACTCAATATATGTTACTGTGATGTAGGCTGACATATAATCAGTGGTTTTAAATTTTGATCGATACAGGTAACGACTTTTAAGAGTCCCTTTTAGTGATTACCTGGTTTGAGGATAAATGGCAAATCTGCCCCAAAAATCCGGTATTATTTTACTTTAAGGCCCGTCTCATGTTCGTATATAACGAAATATTTTATTGTAGATTTCAGTGTACTAAAAATGAATCTGCAAACCGTTTCCGTCGCAAGAAGAAAGTTTTCATGATATGAAGAAATTATTTTTTCGAAAAGTGGGTGATCACTTTTCAATTTAAATTTAACTTAGAATGAGCTCCCACTTTCTGGCCAGCTGAGAGAGGAGCATTTTTCTGTGTGTGGGGGAGGGAGGTTGGCGGCCGACCCCCGCCCCTCTAACCTATTTAAGCAGGTAATTTTAAAGGATTTTCCAAGGGTAGAAAGAAAGCCCCCACCCCAAAAATCGTGGCCACAAAGTGGGTGATCATTTTACGTTAAATTATTATGGAAAAGTGATCCTTCACTTTTTTAAACTAACATTTCTTCATATCTTGGAAACTACTCGTTTGCCTTAATTATAAAGGTTATTTTCGTTTTCAGCGACCCCGAAAACCTATATGAGTGGTAATTTTAAAGGAATTTTCGAGGGTGGAGTAATTCCTCATATTTACCTCCCCCCCCCCCCCAATAACATAAGAAATTAAGAATTAGACAAATTTATGGTGCTAATGCACTTACCGATCCGTACTATTTTTTAAATCGTATTTCCAAGTTTAATTAAAGTTTTTTTTTTTTATTATTCAATTGTATTCTAAATAATGTTAATGCTTCAGTACTGTTCCTTGTCTGCTTAAGTTTAATTTTTGTTTATTAAATTGTTAGGTGAAAGTCCAGAATTGTTACAAAACACCCTCTTCTCCCCATGTTAAGAATGGCTTTTTAAATAACGGTATTATTTCAGCACGGTACCTTCTCTGCCTAAGTACTATCTTTTGTTTATTAAATTGTTAGGTGAAAATATAAAATAGTTACAGAACACTCTCCCTCTCCCATGTTAAGAATGGCTTTCTTAATAGCGTTATTTCAGCACGGTACCTTTTCTGCAAAAGTACCATGTTTTGCTTATTAAATTGTTAGGTGAAAGTACAGTACTCATGCAGAGAGTGATCCGTGTTGTAATAATAACGTTAATATTTAAAAAGCCATTCTTAACATGGGGAGGGGAGGGTGTATTTTAACCTTACAATTGAATAAAAAACATACTGTAATTGCCTGGAAATACGATTTAAAAAATAGCGCGGACAAAAAAAAACTGTACTTTACCAATCAATCTTATATCGAAAAACAAAAAAAAAACTGTACTTTACCAATCAATCTTATATCGAAAAACAAAAAAAAAACTGTACTTTACCAATCAATCTTATATCGAAAAACAAACAAAAAAAACTGTACTTTACCAATCAATCTTATATCGAAAAACAAACAAAAAAAAACTGTACTTTACCAATCAATCTTATATCGAAAAACAAACAAAAAAAAACTGTACTTTACCAATCAATCTTATATCGAAAAACAAAAAAAAACTGTACTTTACCAATCAATCTTATATCGAAAAACAAACAAAAAACTGTACTTTACCAATCAATCTTATATCGAAAAACAAACAAAAAAAAACTGTACTTTACCAATCAATCTTATATCGAAAAACAAACAAAAAAAAACTGTACTTTACCAATCAATCTTATATCGAAAAAAAAAAAAAAAAAAAAGCAACCAACCAACTTTTTTTTTTTTTGGCCTTATATAATAAAGAAAAAATGTGTAAATTAAAAAATTTTGAAGATAAACAAATGAATTATGTTTTTTTTATAGCGTTATTTCAGCACGGTATCTTCTCTGCATAAGTACCATCTTTTGGTGATTAAATTGTTAGGTGAAAGTATAGAATAGTAACAAACGTCCTCCCCATGTTAAGAATGGCTTTCTAAATAACGTTATTATTCTATTATTGATCCGTGTTGTAATAATAACGTTAATATTTAAAAAGCCATTCTTAACATGGGGTGGGGAGGGTGCTGGAAATACGATTTAAAAAATAGCACGGACAAAAATAAACTGCACTTTACCAATCAATCTTATATCGAAAAAAAAAACTCAAAAAGCAAGCGAAAAACTTTTTTTTTGGCCTTATATGATAAAGAAAAAATGTGTAAATTAAAAAAATTTGGAAGATAAACAAATGAATTATGTTTTTTTTTGTTTTGTTTTTTACTTATCGAGTTAACAGAAAATGAAATCTTTCGTCAATTCGTGGCTGTGAAATGAATTGAACCGGATGTTCAGTTTTATCAACAGAACAGATTCGCAGTAACGGTTAAAAAAATATATTTATTTTATTTAATATTTTAATTTTAATAATTCGCGAGGTAAATTTATTTTAATAACATAAAAACATACCTCGACTCTAAAAATGGGTTGTCTGAAAATTTCAAATAAATTGGTAACGTAGAAATATGGTTTTATTCGTTTAGAACGAACCAACATTTACATTTTTATATATAGAGATATTTATATATGTAGTCATCCACATACAGTACTGTTTCGCTATTTCACAGCTCATCAGTGCGGCTAGACAAGCAACTACTTCAAGCCAGGATCGAAACCTGATCGCCCAAACTACAGTCGGATTTTCTAACCGTTGCACTATGCGGCTGCTGCTATGCGGGCAGTGAATTAACAATGTTTTGACATTGTCCAAATACCTTAGCTCAATTTGTTTACACAAAGAGCATCGCTTCATACGCTTATGGTAGTTTGATATATATATATATATATATATATATATATATATATATATATATATATATATATATATATATATATATATATAATTCCGTTAACCATCAACTTTTCGCCTTAATAGACTATGAATGGGAGGGGAACCTATCGCCATTCTTTCTCCTAAAAATCTTAATTGAACTTATATTAAGTACACTACTTGCGCTTTTTAAAGTAGAGTAGAAACGCATTGTGGATGCGTTCTAGGCAGTCGCGTAACTCGCGCTTCTCTTATTTGTTCCTAAGTCCTCGTTTAAAATAAGTGGTGTTTCTGACAAATGATAAAGAAAAAGATGGATACTAGGTCGGCAATCTTTTTCCTGAGCAGTCGCTTGAGATGTCTATTTCTCTTGCCATTTCTAATCTTGTTGCCATCTCACTAATAAGAGTGCTGGAGGTAAACGTTTTACCTAAATTGACGTTATCCGCCTGATCATCAGAGACCCACGGAAGCCTCCTTATCAGCAGGTTCAAGGTACGTGGGCTGCTGTATTGCCATTTGGTGAATGGATTCTGGACCATGCAGTAGTTTCTCGATGCCATATTAGTGGGCGATGTTACGACGTCTCCTCTTCATTGTTTGCAAAAATCATTTCCCATTTCCTTTTCTCCTTTTCTTCCCCTCTCTGCCCTGCTCTAAAAAATCTGCCGATTTATTCCATATATCTGCATATATGAACATTAAAAATCTCAAGCAACAACAAAAGATTAACCCCCGAACTCCAACTTCTAACGTAGACCTTCTCCTACCAGGTCTCCTTCTCTAACATCAGGGGTCTACGTTCCAACCTTCCAGAGGTTGAAATCCAATTACAGGATACCAAACCTGATCTATTGCTCCTGTGCGAAACTAGGATTGGACCGGCTGTTTCCCTTGATTAGTTTGCAATTAAAGGAATCCTTAACATGACATGCAAACCTTACCTCCAAATCGTGATGGTCACGAAAAATGTGCCTACATTAGAGATTGCTTTCCATATGATAGGGACATCTCCAGAAAATGTCCGAAATTGCCGTATATGTACTTCTGAGTAGCACTTGCTCACAACACCGCGTTCATATTTGCCCTCTTTAGCCTCCGCCACTGCGGGGTTACAATCATCTAGAGTATTTCTGAGAAAATTCATCACATCCTGTCTGCTCATCGTTGGGCGAACATTGACAACAGAAAAAGGAAACAGTTAATGGCTAGGGGCAGCATTAACAATTAACGTGGCAAGAAACGTGTGTGTTCAATTTATTAGAACGTTATCATTACAAATTGTTGATCTCCAACTATTACAGTCATTAAAAATACTACCTTAACTTTCTTCTTTAATCTGAAAATTAAGCCAGTACTCGATGATAATCGCCGGAAAAAATTACGACAATTTTAAAAGGAATTTTTTAAGGCTGCGAGAATCATTGTTCAGGATCAGCGCAGTGTTTTTAGTTGTTTCTTTTCCTCGAGACACAGTGTTCCCTCTGGAATAAATTCCCTGAGTTATAATTAATTTTTGTTCATTTTTTTAATTTTCATTATACATTACAGGCGGACGATAACAACTGCTATCTAATAGATCATATTTGCTGTGGCTCTTCATAAACTCACCCACCTAGGGATGGTGCACACGCGAAGCAGGGGTATCTTTGCTCGTATATATATATATATATATATATATATATATATATATATATATATATATATATATATATACTAGCTGTACCCTGCCACGCGTTGCTGTGGCTCAAGTTGGCGCAATGAAAAAAGTTCCAAAATGAGAAAAAGCATGTTTCTTATAGGTTTAATTTTCCATTTTGCATGGGTACACAGTTTTTGTTGTTCCATTTTCTTAGCTGATATAGAGAATTTCTGGTTTGGTAACTCTTGAATACGTAACATAAATTGTCCATGTGAAAAAACAAAGCTTGGATTGGTTTATATTTCACAACATGATAATTAGTACACCAAATTTCAGTTGCAATACATGCGGTGGCATCCCTGGCAAATATAGCTATTAATAGATAATTAACCACTTTATTTGCTTTCACAACAGTGTCGATAGATTTACATTGAATAATAGCGTTAAGTTCATGGGCATCTTTGTATTGACCTGCAAGAATAGCTCATTCACTCAGTCAAGGGGAATTCTTATAATTTGAATATCTGCAAAAACTTTTAAACTAACTGTTCTTTTGATGAAATAAAATTACAGAAATTACAGAAGTTAAAAGTCAAAGATTTTTGCCCTTAACTTTGATCAGCTGGCACTTTTTCGCACCCAATTTCCCACAAGTGATGCAAAAAATTTTGTGCGGATCGAACAGTCATGCATATTTTGAGTTAAGTTTAATGTCTTCACACGGAACAAAAAAGTAGAGTATTTGAGGCAAGCATTTATTTCATCTGCTGATGTTGATTGAAGAATAACAGGTAACATTTGTCTGAAATCTTCTGCAAGCAATATTACTGCATTCCCAAATGGTCTGAAATTGCCACGCAAATCTTGCAAGGATCGACCAAGAGCCTCAAGTGATTTTTTGCGTACCAATGTGTATTCATCCTAAACAATAAGTTTGCATTTCTGAATTATTTTCCCCATATTGGATATTTTGGAGATGTCGAACATGAGATTTTTGAAAAATTGAATGTTTTAAAGTAGAATAAATAATTCTTCTACTTGGCAGCAAGGTCGCAGGTATTCCTCATGCAGCAAGGGCTAAGGCTATGTCATTTTGTTACCAAATGGCTGCCAAAATCAATTTAATTAGAAAGGTTTTACCAGTTACTTCTGGTGCTGTTCAAGGTAGCAGTAATTTCCAAATAACTTTTATTCTCACAGTCAGTAAATTAGGTGACTAAAATAGGATTTATCCATGTTTTGACAATGCCTTATTCACTGTAATTAATTTAGGAGACTAAAATAGGATGAGGGATTAGAGATGGACAGATAGAGAGGAAGATATATAGATAGAAAAGAGAAAGTGAGATGAAAATAGAGAAAGAGAAGGAGATAGAGAGATAAAGGGATTGATAGATAAAGAGAGAGGGGGAGTTAGAAACAGAGAGGGATGAGACACAGGAAAGGAGAGAGATAGAGGGAGTTAGAGAGAGAAAGGGGCTCAAAGAGAGATGGAGAGGGTGATATAGAGAGAAAGATAGATTGAGAGAGGGAAAGGGAGAGATGGATAGAGAGAGATATTGAGAGAGGGGTAGAGAAACAGAAGGTGAACTACACTTCACCGTTTTTTTCCTCGTTCAGTAGAGAAGAAATCTTTCGAGACTGAGGCAATTTTAATTTTTTGTTACTATCCAGAGTAACCCTTTTTTTTTAGGGGGGCTTGATTTTCCACGCATTAGAAACCGACCGGGTTATCTGTACTTTCACCTAACAAATTAATAAAAGAAAAAGATTTTGTAAAATTTGAATTTAACATGAAAATACTATTTTAAAAAATAGCACGATAACATAAGTGCATCAGTGCCACTTTATGTACTCCTTGGGCGTTGAGGTCCATGGCGACCAGCATAATTATTTAATGGTCGCTCCCTTAGACCCCCCCACACTCAAGGCTAATGCATGCGCACATAACATTTTTTTATTTATTGAGGTTGGCTTAGTAACTAAACGATTTATTGATAATTTAGGTAACCCTTAAACCCATGCCGAAAGATTTAAATTGGTTCATTATTGTTGTAATGAAAAAGAAAAGTTTCATTCAACACAAAACCAAAAACACATTAATGATAAATGATTTATTATTCTATTCATTGAAATTTAGTAATTTTTAGATAAAATAAGTAAAAAAAAGTTAATAAAAAAATAGTTGCTTATGTGCGCATGTAAAAATGTTTGTAAAAGTGAGAAATTATTTTAATCATTTAAAAAACTTGTCTTATTTTTTTGTTTTATTTTTAGATTAGGTCCACCTTATAATCACTCCAACATCCTCATCTTAAGAACAGCTTCCGGAATAAACACCACTTTTGGAGGGGGGGGCTATTTGCAAAATTAAACTGATATTTGTTGCCAGCATACCCACCCGAAAATATTATTAAAAAAAGGGTGCCCGTTGCAGAGAAGTAGATTTATTTATCAATGAAAGTTGCGAAGAAGTAAATTTATTTATCAATAAAAGTCGTCATTTAAAAAAGAAAATTGTGGAGGTGGACCTAAATGTAAATATTTACCCACAAAACATCCCGAAGTTTATTACAAAAACGTTTTGTTTTCGCACTATTCAACAATTTGTTCATCCGCGCATGTAAATTAAAAAATATTTGTAAAAGTAAGAAGTTATCAGTAAATGATTTAGTTTTTTTTTTAATTTATTTATTTTATTTTTTACATTAGGTCCACCTCCACAAATGTTAAGAACGGCTTTCAGAATAAACACCCTCAACCTCTCCATGTTAAC
The DNA here is from genome assembly GCF_053919585.1 of Euprymna scolopes. Taxonomy (NCBI): domain Eukaryota; kingdom Metazoa; phylum Mollusca; class Cephalopoda; order Sepiida; family Sepiolidae; genus Euprymna; species Euprymna scolopes. The sequence continues at coordinate 54,090,074 of NC_136496.1, forward strand.
AACGGATTTCGGAATAAACACCAGTGGGGGTGGGGTGTCAACATACCCATCCGCAAATACTATTTAAAAAAAGTCGTCATTTAAAAAGAAATTTAAAATCAAATGTTTGTAAAAGTGAGAAATTATTAATAAATGTTTAGTAACATTTTTCGGTGCTAATACAGAGAGTGATCCACGCTATTTTTTAAATCGTATTTCCACGTTTAATTAAAGTTTTATGTTTTTTTTATTCAATTGCAAGGTTAAAGTACAGAATAGGCACAAAACACCCTCCCCTCCCCATGTTAAGAATGGCTTTTTAAATAATAACGTTATTATTTCAACACGGATCACTCTCTGCATGAGTACCCATTTTTCTTTTAATATTCATAAAAAGTAAAACTTTTTTTCAAAATAAATAGATTAATAAATAAATAAATAAATAAATGTTTGTAAATGTGACAAATAATCGTTTAGTTACGGCAACGTCAGTAAATAAAAGATGTTACGTGCGGGGTGGGGTGAGGTCTAAGGGAGCGACTATTATTTTTTTTCTGCTGGTCGCCATGGAACTCAACGCCCAAGGAGTACCAAATTGTAATTTTTTTTTGTCAAATAAATAAATTTCAAGCAATTTTTACAATAAATAATAGATAGCAACTTCGTTAATTTTACGACTCGCCCCAGCATATTATAAACACCCTAACTTCCATACGTTAAAACGGCTTTCGGAATGAACACCCCCCAATCTCCCCAAATTAAGAACGGCTTTCGAAGTTTATGGAAGGGCGTGTTTTTTTTTAACATGGGGGGGTTAGGGTGTTTATAATACGTTGAGGCATGTTGTAAAAATGAAACAGTTTAGAAAAAGTTAAAACAAACTTTTTTATGTAAACAAAAAAAGAAAAGAAACTAAACAATTAAAACGCAATGTTTCATGAGTGAAAAGCCTTAACATAAATAAAGGTATTTAAAATTTAAAAATTGATAAGTACATAAATTAATTTAAATTTTTAAAACATGGGATTTTTTTGTGCTAATGCAGAGAGTGATCCGCGCTATTTTTTAAATCGTATTTCCGCGTTTAATTAAAGTTTTATGTTTTTATTCAATTGTAAGGTTAAAGTACAGAATAGGTACAAAACACCCTCCTTTCCCCATGTTAAGAATGTCTTTTTTAATAATAACGTTATTATTTCAGCACGGATCACTGTCTACATGAGTAACTTTTTTTTTTACTTATCTTGTAATTCGAGAGTAGTTGAAACGGAAGTTACCAGAAATATTATTGGGCAGTCTCGCAGAAACGACTTCGAAAAATATTTATATTTTAATTAATATTTTTATAATTCGCAATGTAAAATTATTTTAATAACATGCAAACATTCATTGACTTTACAGATAGATTTTCTGAAAATTTCAATTAAATTGGTA
>NC_136496.1:54093986-54213986 GCF_053919585.1 Euprymna scolopes
ATCCAAAAAATATGTAAGCTTGTTAAAAAGTGCTCTTTTTCTACAGTTAAGAACAGATTAAAGGAATATAATTTGCGAGGCTGTGTTACAAGACACAAGCCAATGGTTTCTGTAAAGAACAGAAACCGCCGTCTGGACTTCGTCAGATGCAATGAAGATCATAACTTCATATTGGTCGAAAGTCATTTTTAGCGACGAAATCAAATTCAGTTGGCTAAGCAGTAATGGTAGGCAGTACGTCCGTCGAAGGAAGGAAGACTTTAATCATAGGTGGACAGTTTGAACGCTGCAAGCTGGTGGAGGTTCAGTTTGGGTGTGGGGCATTATTAGTGCCAATGGTCCAGGATCTATATAGTTCTCTTCAAAGGTAGAATTAATTCGACCAAGTACATTAATATGTTGACTGAGCATTTCCGACTCTACTTTGGCCGGAATTTGGATGATAATCCCGTCTTAATGCAGGCATTCAAACAGCTGGCATGATATCTCGTGTTTGGATTGAGATGCACAATCTCCAAACCTCAATCCTATCGAATACGTATGGCATTACATCAAACAACAGTTACGCAATGATAAAATTTCAAATGTGGAAGAACTTTGGACAAAAATTAAAGAAAAGTGAATGCCTTTTCATCGGGGTATTGCTGCAGCCTAATATAAAGAATTCCCAAAAGATTGCAGGCTGTCAAATTGCAAAAGGGCTATGCTACTAAATATTAACTAGTTCATTGTGTTCCTGTTGTATTTGTGTTGCATTAATGTTCTAAAGTTACATTTAAATAACAATTCAGTTTTCCATTGTGCAATGTTTCTTTTTGCCTTCTCGATTTGAAATTTATTTTTTAAATAAGGAATATTTTCAAACGATATAAGGTTGGAAATTGTCCGAATGGTCGCGAAACAATTGTAACGAACAATAAAAATACATTAATTGTTGCTATCAATCCAATCTTTGTTGTCTTGATTTTGTTAAAGCAATATCTGAATACTCGATAACAAAAACTGGTAATTTTGAAACTTACAAAGTAAGTCACCTTATATAGATTTAAAATTTATTGATATATGAACGATTACCGAATTCTCAATTATATAAACATAATAATATTCGGAATATTATAAGATATATATATATATATATATATATATATATATATATATATATATATATATATATATATATATATATATATATATAATTCAGGTTTAAGATATTTAAAAGTAAGCACTAATGAACAAAATGAGGTTGTTAGATAGTGCTCGATAACAAGAGCAAAATATTTTATTATTTATTCGAGGATAAATAGTTACATTTGGTCACTACAAATAGCCATCTGCTTCAGCCAATGAGACTTCGTCAGGCGACCCTGAACCATTCGACGCCATAGATGCCATTTTTTTCTATGGCGTCGTATAGTTCAGGGTCGCCTGACGAAGTCTCATTGACTGAAACAGATGAAATATATATCTATAATATAAAGCTGAATGTCTGTGTGTGTGTTTGTGTGTGTGTGTTTGGTCACGAATAGGCTCCTATATGGTTGACTATTTAAAAAAAACTGATTACATATAATGATATATGTATTGAGACACAGGAATAGGTATGTTTGATCTGGCAGAACGGTGGTTCATTAAAATTGTGGAGTCTGCATTCGCGCCTGGTCCACAAAAAATGAAAATAAAAAAAATTTAAAATAAAAAAAACGTTTACAAGTGTTTTTTATATAGATGTACATAAGAATACTTTGATAACTACGTTTTAACTTAAATAGGGATGGTATAATAAAATTGTGGGGTCTGCGTTCGCGCTTGACCTCCATAGAATGGAAATAGGCATAAACTTTAATAAAGACTTTACATATCTATCTGCATAAGTATACTGTGATAATTATGTTTCGGTTTGAAGAAATATGGTATAATAAAATTATGGGGTGTTCGTTCGCGCCTGACCTCCATAGAATGTAAATATTTCACAAAGTTTAACAAGTTTTTTTTTTATATAGATCCACAGAATATTTTGATAAGTGTTTTAGTGTGAACAGGTATGGTATAATAAATTATGGGGTTTATATATTTTATTTTTACTTTCATCATATTTGCTTTGATTTTGATACCTCCAAATTCAACCCAAGTTTATAACCCTTCCTTTTCATTACCTATCATACTTTCATAAATCCATTTTCTGTGGGCTGTTTTTGAACCCAGTCAACGACGGGTACTTTTGCTAATATATATATATATATATATATATATATATATATATATATATATATATATATATATATATATATATATATATAGTCTTGCTCCATGGCCTGGATTTTGCGATCAAAACAGCCCTCGTGTAAAAACACAACCTCCTGCTCAAAAGAATAAATGAATGACTAATGCAACTACATGCTCCTCTTCCGAAGAACAATTTCTTTACCCTGTTATCAGCAAACGCATCGAGCCTTGATTCAGGAGACACAGATAAGGAAAAGTTCTACCAACAACTAAATGAGCTTATCTCCCCCACTCCCTCAAAGGATAAATTATTCATACTCGGAGATTTTAATGCCCGTGTGGGGAAGGATTCAACAACATGAAGCCCTTTTATTGGAAATAAGGACCCTGGAATATGTAATTTTCTGCTTGTGTGCAGAGCATGATTTTCTCATTACAAATACCATCTTTCAACTCCCTACGAGAAAAAAGACTACCGGGAGGCACCCCCGCTTTAAGCTCTGGCACACATTGGACTACTCCATCGTCCGCCTGAGAAACCGTAAAGACGTCCTAATCACACGCTCCATGCCAGGAGCAGACGATTGTTGGACTTACCGTCGCTTTTTAATACCAAAGCGTAATAGGATTCGTTCCTGTCTCTAAATTTAAAATGAATACATTTTTTAATTTACCAGTATTGTACTTACATGATGCAGATAAATCCATTATGTTACTTATATATATATATATATATATATATATATATATATATATATATATATATATATATATATATATATATATATATATATATAATACTTTATACATTACTAATATAATTCTAGATTCCCTTTATTAATATATTCTGATTAGTTTAAACGATTTAAAGGCATCAGGATAATAAACAAATGCTTTAAATATTTTAGTTTTATCACTACCTTGTTTAATCATCTTTGGTTCAAAACTGCAACTGAAACACATGTTCCCACGGAAATTCTATAGCAAGCCCCACTCTTTCCAATGGTTTACTTCTACTTGTGCAGCTGCCATTGCTCAAAGGCAGCATGCGTTTCGCAGATTCAACCGACATAAGTCCAGTTCAAACAGACAGAAGTATATAGAAGCTAGAAATAATTGTAAGAGAGTAATAGCCACAGCTAAGACAGATTACACTAAAACCACCAGAAAACGCATCGAAGCACAGAAATTAGGAACCCGTGATTTTTGGAAAATCTACAACAGTGTAGTAAATAATGGGCAGTGAACGCTTCCCCCACTATCAAACAATCATGAGGTTGCTAGCACGGCAACCGACAAGGCTAATCTGCTTGTCGGTTTGCCTCAAACTCCACACTGGACCCGGCACATCACTCCCTCCACGATTTCCTTTGCGGACAGACGCCACACAGGACGATTTGAAAATCACCCCTTCTCAGGTATATGGTATCATAAAAAACCTAGACACCTCAAAAGCATGTGGACCAGATCTCATCCCGGCTGTGCTATTAAAAAATGCTCTGCTGAGGTTGCTCCAGTTCTCTCCAAACTTTACAATAAATGCCTTAACAAATCTTGCTTTCCCGACTGCTGGAAAACCGCTTCTTACGTACCAGTCTTCAAGAATTCTAGTGAAAGAACTGACCCACTAAATTATCACCCCATTAGCCTCCTCCCGATTTTCGACAAAATATTTGAGTCCTTAATTAATCAAGCCCTAGGCCAACACCTAACAGCTGCTAAACTCCTGACCGACAAACAATATGGATTTAGGCAAGCCCGTTCAACAGCAGATATATTAACTGTAGTCTCTGAACATATATACCGTTCACTGGATAAAACAAAGGAGGGTAGAGCAGTGGACCTTGATATATCCAAGGCTTTTGACAGGGTATGGCACGATGGTTTTCTAAGGAAAATTAGATCATATGGTATCACTGGAAGAATACATAATGCAATTAAATCCTTCTTAAGTAAGAGAAAAACCCAAGTTGTCCTCGACGGTCGTACATATGCGTGAGTACCTCAGGGGTCTATCCTTGGACCTTTATTATTCCTGATATTCAAAAATGACCTCCCTGATAAACTTGTTCCGGAGATGGGTATATTTGCCGATGACACCACTCTCTATAACAGACATGAGGGGAAAACAAATGGACACATATCTAAAAAAATGGCAGAAACATTAGAGGATGACCTCCAATCTGTAGTGGAATGGGGACAAAAATGGATGGTCACATTCAATGCTGCCAAGACTAAGCTTGTTTCTTTCAATAAATACAAGAAACCCTCTCTATCACCAATAGCAATGGCCAAGAACACATTGCCTGAAAGTCCTTCTTTTAAACTCCTCGGCCTAACGTTTACAGGGAACATGAACTGGAATAGATACATTGAGAGCATTGCCAAGGCTGCTGCAAAGAAGGTGGGCTCTCTCTACCATGCCAGAAAACTACTTACGCCTGAAAGTATCCTGTACCTCTATAAGTCCACCATTCACCCATGTATGGAGTACTGTTGTCACGTTTGGGCTGGTGCATCTGCTGCTTGTCTCTCACTCCTGGACAGGGTTCAAAAGAGAGTCGCCAACCTGATAGGTTCTGAACTGTCATCTAGGCTTCAGCCTCTGTCCCACCGACGAAATGTTGCATCCCTCTGCTTACAGTACTTTAATGGTGAGTACTCTGACGAATTGCAAGCACTTGTGTCTGCTCGACGTGACTACCCCTGACAAACCCGACAAGCAACTAAGTTCCACCCCTTTACAGTAAAGATCCCTAGGTGTAAAGAAATCTTTTACTTTAATAGGAACTGCAAGTCTTTGGAAATCCCTTCCGGGATTCTGCTTTCTCAACTGTACTAACATGCCGAAGTTCAAGTGTAATGTGAACAAACATCTTGCTACTCATCTCCTTTCATAATGCCCCCGCAACTTATGTCCCCGATAGTAGCTCCCTACTTCAAAGTGGCACTGTGCCTTGTTTGGGGTGAAAATTGAATTAAAAAGTAGAAACTGGGGATATAAAATCTATTAATTTTCAAGTGACGCGAGCTATTCTCAGAAACTCTGACATAATGGTTCCATAAAACGTAAAAACAGGGCAGGTACTATTTTTGTGTGGCATACGAACTATTTGAAAGGGGAAGGAGTTTTTTATCAAATATTTTATAAACAAAAATTCTATCCTTAATTTTTATATCGAAATTCAGAAATGGTGCTTGTGTTCCTCTATGTTTACAATTTAATTTCAACTCCTTTGGATATATAAGATGTTTACTTTTTTCAAATTCCCCGTATCGTTTATGCATATCAGGTCGTCAATAAATCTCCTACAACTATGATAATTATATGCTCTGGATATATCATTTTTTATTAATGATGGCATATATACTTCAGTCTATGTAAATAAAGATTTTCTTAAAATGGTGCAGGATCTAAACCCATTGGAATCCCTACATTTTGAAGTAATATTTTGTTTCCTATTTAAAAATAACTTTCTTTAATAAGATGACTTATAAGTATTTTTAAAATACCTTTGGAAACACTAGTTTTACTATTTTTATTTTTACACCAGAAAGCTTTAGAATTTGAAAAGTCTATATATTTACCTTCACCGCCTGCAAAAGCTAGATCCACAGTATCGTTTGATTCTTTTCCAGTTTTGCGTGTCGAATGTTTAGTATACGACGTACTAAAACTATAAGTTGCGATAGATTCTTATTTTAGAATTTATGCAATCTAATTTATCTTTTATTAGGTGTGAATTATTTACCACCCAAAATCGATTTATATGACGATAAAATTTCTTTTTTTATTTGATTTATAATTAATTTAAAGACTTCAGATATAGCTTTACTTAAAGGTTTAGTAATGCATATCTTGGAGGGTACAATAAACCTAGCGCTAACTGGGTTTTTGTGCATTTTAGCTATCCAGTACAGCGAAATATTCGACAAAAATAAATAAATAAATGATTTTATCGTTATATTCGACACTTAATGGTTTTTCAAATTTTTCATTTAAATTTTATTTAAAAATAGTGTCTTCAAAAAATGTGACCATCTTCTCCTAGCATGAGTTTTAAATTGTTTATACTTTTGGAGGGCTAGGGTACAGTTTTATGGCACTATCGTAAACATTACATAATAAATAAATAATATGCCTACCTAGTTAAGTTTGAGGCCTCAAACACATATTCCATAATTCGTTCTGAATTCAATAAGTATTTTAGAATTTTACTAAACACGTCGATTATTTTAACAATGTATTATTGAATATAATTTAAAGTAGGGATAGTTTTGTTTCTTTTAAATGTTTTTTGTATGTTACTCATTTTAAAACTATTTCGAGATCAGGTTAAAGTTTTGAGTTTAATAAAAAAAATATTGTGCACATGGTACTCATAAGGTTGATATTAAAAAATCATTATTAGCCTTTCAAAAAATAGGAAAAAGAATTATTATATATACATCATCTAAATGTTAACATCTACAAACAAAATGTGTCCATGTTACTCACCACGTTACTTGAAATATATATTCCAAAAATTGATAATAATCCATTTATTAGTGTTGATTTCCCTTGATATATATATATATATATATATATATATATATATATATATAGAGAGAGAGAGAGAGAGAGAGAGAAATAGAGAGAGAAAAATTTCTATTATTTTTTAATTGATTCATATTTTTAATTCGTTCATATTATTATTGTTATTATTATTATTATTATTATTATTATTATTATTATTATTATTATTATTATTAAGCTATTGTATTTATTAACACTAATCTTTATTGTCATTATCATATTATATAGATGTTCATTATACTATTTAATTTAGATTTGTATCTCAACGGTTTTCATTTCGATTCATTTCGCTGTACTTTTTTGGCAAAGAACGAAGGACTGCTCGAAATATCAAAATAAAATATAACAAATTAAAAATATGAGACTCTAAGAAATCAACCACTGTCATGAACATGCATCAGAAACAGAGATGTTCATTGAATTCTTAGAAAAGGTGTATTGAGAATATTGATAACTATGTAGAAAAATAAATTCTAGAGCACGAACGGTAGCTTGTTTTAATAGTACTACTCGCGTATTTGTTTTTCTTCAATTTTAGGAGTTAAAATTATAGGACGATTTACTTTTGGAATGAATCTCGTATATATATATAAAAAAGGAGAACCCCTAAAGCCAAAATCAAGCTGCATTCATTTTGTATATAAAAAAAATAACTGGAAAAAGGTGAGTGCCCTTTTCATACTTATAAATAAACATCCCGAAAACAATTGACTAAAATAATCTATGTTGCTAACATGTTAAAAAATAGAACATTGATATATATATCTGCGAGAATTATTATCCTGAACAGCGTTATATAATGGAGTCAAGGACATAATTGATTTCGAGGGATAACAATAACGAAGTGCTTTAATTCGATGTTTTATACGAACTGAGTTTTATACGAACTATCGATATGAACGCATCTATACTATTATGTATTCGTTTGCATGTACACAGTCAGAGAATGTTGTGTCTATAAGGGCATATATAAATTTATAAACTATAAAATAAATAATATAGTCTAGTGCTGAGGGAGGCACGAATAAAATAGAAGAAAATTAAATAAAGGATTGGTTCATAAATCTACAAATTCCTACAATGAATTACGAACCCTTTTAAACACAAATCCGGACCAAGGAAAGAATAACAAACATTGAAATAAAATCTATATATAAATACCTATACATACACATGCTTAAATGTTTATATCTGTGCTGTAAGTTTTAATTACTATATGCATGTTATTATAAAGAATGCAACTTCTATGATACCAACTATGTTTAAATCATATAAAATAAATGTATGTATACACGTTGTTGATTTGATTATGTAGATGCATGTTATAAAGAAATTAAGTTACTCGGTAAAATAAAGAAATAAATAATGCGCCAGATTGTATTAACACATGAGATAGAAAGTCTGCAATAAAGGGACGGCTTCGATGAGAACAAAAAGACGTCCTGGAACCACTTCATCTTACGCAACAAAAACGACCCGATTCTCGACCGAGTTGTGACTTGCGATGAAAAGCGGGTTCTTTATGACGCGCAGCTCAGTCGGGTTAGACGTCGACAAAGCTCCCCGACACTTTCCGAAGCCAGAGTTGCACGAAAAGAAAGTCATGCTGACTCTTTGGTGGTCTGCGATTGATCTCACCCATTACAGAAGAAGTACTGTCAACAAATGGATGTAATGCTTCAGAAACTTCGACAACAACACCCAGCATTTGTCTATAGAAAAAAAAAACAATTCTTTCCCTCAACAATGCCCGACCATACGTTTCTAAACCGCCCTGCAGAAGTTGAACGAATTGGGCTACAAAACTCTGCCTCATCGTCCATACTCTCCAGATTTCTCACCTACCGACTACCACTTTTTCAAGTATCTCGACAACTTTCTCCATGAGAAATGCTGTAAAACTCTAAGCGATATCAAAAACGTCTCCAGCGGCTTCATCGCGACCAGAACATAATATTTTTACGTAACTTGCATAAATACACTTGTTTTGTGTTACTTCTGATGGTGCATATTTCGATCAATAATTTTTTGTTTGAGCCGAGATATGTTAATCCGAATTTAAAAGTTAAAACCACAAGAACTTTCTTGTCAACCTTATATTTCCCTGCATTCCTTAGTCCAGTTATACAGAACCAGATTATATACTTTGCGGTAATCTATCCATAAGATGCATAGATTTGTGAGTTTTCTCTTACAATCCTATCAATAAACAATTGTTCTTTGATCCATCCACTACCTCGTCTACACCCCTTTAGTTTCTCTCATAAGATTTTGTGCTCTTTCAGATATTGGTAAATCTCATTTGCCAAAATCCCTGTCAGCAGTTTCCACATCAATGGAAAGCAGATGATAGGCCGATAGTTATCGCATACAGTGCCCTTTGAAGTATCCTTCTTGCCGAGCACTGTTCGTACATGCGTGCTCCTTTCAGGAATGACATCTCCAGTCAAGTTTAGTATTGTTATTGCTATTATTTTTACTTAAAGTACTATCTTAATAGTTCAACATTCTTCCTATTTTTAGGTTTTATTTTGATTTATTATTATTATTATAAATATTTTTATTTTTTATTATTATTATTATTAGTAGTAGTAGTAGTATTATAAATATTTTTATTTTTTTATTATTATTATTAGAAGTAGTAGTAGTAGTAGTAGCAATTTATTTTTGTTTTTATTTTTACTATTCTGATTATATCTAATATTTTCTGTATTACTGTTACAATTATTCTTATTATTTGTCTTATTTGTCATCGTTGACATGCCAATTAACATTAGTATTCACATTTTTGTTGTTTCATTTCTTAACATTATCATTAGTATATACGGCATAATCACGTTGACACACCGGTTCCCGCTTGATCACGGAAGTTAAGCAACGTTGAACCTGGTCAGTATTAAATGGGTGACCATTTGAGACTTCCACGTGCTGTATGTGCTCTCCGCTTATATCGGCATTGTTTTCAGTCGTCCTAGACTTCTCCTTGCCATTGGACTTAAACAGTGCCGATTCATTGGTTTGAGATTGTGCAACCCTTGCCTTACAATTACACGCGCAGCTGTCTCTACATGGGGGTATCCTTTGTCTTTCGAGACTGAACGGAGGCATCGATTATCTTTAGTATTTTTATTTTCTTAGGATCACTTTTATAGCTATGGTTCTATTAGTATCATTGAAATTTCGTAGCTTACTCTGAATTCTCTGGCAACGCCGGGAAACGGGTAGGGTAGTTAGTAATAAATTAAAAAAATGAAGTATTATTAATATTTATTATTAAATAGTAAAATGTGCGTCTAATTTAATATGACGTCCAAATTTAATATGAATTTGCTGCTGATAACAACGATGGCATCTATATATATAAGATTCCTAGCCGTCTAAAGTATTTTTAACATGAATTATATCAGAATTAGTCGTCTAAAGTATTTTTAACATGAATTAACTAATAATATATCAGAACTGGTTATTCACGATGAAAAACTGATTTTGAAGGAAGGGAGGTATCGATGGAAATAAACCAGCATTAATACGTAGGTGTCAAACATATCTATAGAATACTATAGATATGTTCGATACGTAATATTAAAACTATTACCCATCCAACAGATCCACAAATTACAGTGTTTTGGTTTTGGTTTTGGTTCTATTGTTTATTTAGTTCTTATTTCTAAATAAATATTCCAAAAATAAGAAATAAATATGATTTTTGAATTTTGAGGTGAGTGATAGTTTTATCAAATCTTTGGTATATTTTTCGTGTACAACATTGAGTATTCTATAAAAGAACATTTAAATACCATTTCGTTGTTTTTTCAAACATTTTTCGTTGTGAACTTTTTAAAATTTTCATATTACATATATATTCCTTCTTTGTCATACAAGAAAAAATGATGATGATGATGATGATGATGATGATGATGATGATGATGATGATTATGATGACGACGACGACGGTGGTGGTGGTGTGGTGGCAATGACGACGACGACGACGACGACGGCGGTGGTGGTGGTGGTGGTGGTGGTGTGGTGGCAATGACGACGACGACGACGACGTCGACGACGGCGGCGGCGGTGGTGATGGTGGTGGTGGTGTGGTGGCAATGACGGCGACGACGACGACGACGACGACGACGACGATGATGATGATGATGATGATGATGATGATGATGATGATGATCGTTTCTTTTCTTTTTTCAATCTTTGTAATATTCTGCCATTTTTTTTTCAAGTGATTCCAGCCTAAATCTTAATGATTCCAGATCTACTTCTGAATGCTGACCACACCTGCGCGAGAACCTTTCGCTTTGGGATACAGGCAGTAGTGTGCGCATCGTGTTTATTGCATTAACGATGATAATTGTTATTTAATCGTAGAATTTATAATCATTCCCCTTATTTAACGCCTCTTTCTATCCAACGTTTACACGCTTATATACATATATATGTGTGTGTGTGTGTGTGTGTGTGTGTGTGTGTGTGTGTGTGTGTACGTGTGTGTGTATTCATATGTACATATATATATATATGAGGAACATACAATATTATTAAATGAAAATATTTTCTTTAATGCATATATTTATATAAATGCAGAACAATTATATGTATGTATATATATATATATATATAGATGGATATATATATATATATATATATATATATGTTATGCAATATTATGCAGTGTGTATATCTGTATAAAAAGAGGTAGATAGATAAAATATTGGTATATATATACTAGCTGACGTACCTGTATTTGTCAGGGTTTTTGTTTTGTTTTTCAATTTTTGTGAATTTTATAGCCAAGATTGAAAGTTAAGACCATCTATTAAATATTGTTCATCCATTTTTTTTAATTATTTGAATTTATATCGATGGTGGATATCTATCAGAAAATAACTGCAATCTAATAGCAAAAAAGCAGTTGTTTAGTGTGAGATTCGAACCCGCGATGACTTAAAATATTGGAACTTAATGCAAATGTTTATGCACAAGATTATCGATAAAACGAAAATATTTTGACTTTTAAATCCACTTCAATGAGTTCGGCCTATGAATTGTTTACATCTCTGTATAGATATAAAATAGTTGGTCTCTTAAATAAATAAATAGAAATAGAAAAAACTTCTTATCAAAGTAGAAGATATTAATAAATATTTAGCAAACATTTTTGTCCATGTACTCTTCAAAAATATTTTAAGTAAGCAATATGTCAAATGGGTTCAATGATTTGACATGTAAAGCTGTTGTTCGGTAGGCTAAAAGGAACCATTAAAATGTTGGAACATTTGTTTTTACGTATTTTTAATTTTGTACAGTGATTTCTTTTGATTCAGGAACTTCTGATATCGAATACATCAGGTCGAAGGTATTGATTTCAAATCAACAGTTAGTTTGGCTCAAGAACAAGTAGTTAATAGAAGATGTTAAAAACACTTTGAAAAAGAGTTAAAAACATATTTAATTTTAAAAAGGAAGCATAAAATAAGTGGATAGTCCTTAATCCGCGGAGTTTCGAAGAAATACTTTCCTTCTCATCAGAGGGTAGGATTTAGTAAAATGCAGGATCGGATTTTGCTTGCAAAAGTATTTGATGAAACCATAAGTCATATATATATATATATATATATATATATATATATATATATATATAGAGAGAGAGAGAGAGAGAGAGAGAGAGAGAGAGAGAGAGAGAAATAAAGGAAGACGCCAAGGAAAACACTGCCAATCTCAAGAAAGCCACAGCTTCGCGTAACAAGTGATTTTTCCTCCGCTTTTCTTCAGTCTTGGTCGAAATATTTATATAAATCAGCTATATATTGTTTTGCCATACTTTTACTCTGATAAAGAAAATGTTCAATGCCAAACCAAACCCTAACCATCGGGAGTAATCAAACAATCTCAATTTTTAATGAAAAAAAAACATTCACAGTTCACAGTTTTAGAAATAAAAGAATGGATTTACAAACTCAGAAGCTGATAGACGTGTGTTTTGCAGGTTGCACTGCACTGGAATGAATCGAAGAGTATTTAGACGCCCATCCAATTGTTACCAGTAATTCCTCATAACGTTTTCGTTAATCGATGATACAACATAACCAGTAATTAAAATAAGGCAATAATATAGAAGCTTTCTCAGAACTAACTAACCGAATATATCAACTTGTTATTCAGCATATTGGAGTCCGAATTAAGAGAAAGTTCAGGTGAAGACAGTTAAAACTCCTAAAAGGTAAGAAGCTGAAGAATAAGAATTCCTAGATTACAGTCATAGTATGTGAGGTAGAAATTAGGGGAAGATCAGTCGAGGTACTTATCGATTGTGGATGAGAAGTTTCGCTCCTAGAATTTAGTTTTCTTCGGGATTCCTAGAAATAAGTTTCTAAAAATAAAACGAGGAATTAACTTTATTTTCTCACAACTAGAGTTTGGGAAAAAACATGCAGAAAAACAAAATTTACAATAATTGTAAAAAAAAAAAAGAAGAAAATGAGGAATGGCAGACGTATTAAAATATAGGAGCTAAAAACTAAGATATCGATCATCCTATAAAATAATGAATGGAAGGAGTCAAAGTTAGAAAAGGGAAAAGTTGATGCAGACCTAAATATAAAGTAAGGTGTTTGGTCAAATAAAAAGGCCCAATATCTCTTATTTCTCTGAAAGGTTGGGGTCTATTCAGTACGTTTTAATTATACTTTTATTCTACCTGAAACTGTACATAGATATCCACTCGCAGACATAGGCACACATACGCACGCACATACACACATATACACAAATAGTAATATAGAACAAGAAAGAAAAAGAAGCAATCTTGATAGAAGTTACTGCCGGCAATGATGCTGGATTACAGAGCTGAAAGGGAAAAAATAATGAAATACCACATGAAAAGAAACTGGAATCTTAGGAAGATTTCTATCATTTAAGTAATTATAGGAGCAACTTGACTCATGAAAAAGAATTTAAAAAACTACATGACAAATATATCCAGTGAACCAAGTGCAAGAGAGATTCAAACAATTGCACTTAAAGAAACTGTCAGAATATTAAAAAGATCTCTCGGTTAGAATCAATGGGATAGCGGGTGAATGCTTAACATCGGGTAGGATGCCCTACCTCTAGTTTTAACAAACTGACAAGAAAATCGAAAAAAAATTGCTATTGACAAACAAAATCTTATTTTAATCGTTATAAGAAAGGACAAACTCTTCAAATCGTAATAAAATCGATTTAACACAGTACATATTGGATAAAAAGCTCAATATGCTATCATATATGAATTATATCAATAATAAATGGTAATAAAATATCGTAAGTACCACCAATCAGCAAATGTAACTGGCTTCAAAAATATTATCCTTATAAATAATTTTTTTTAAATAAAGTTGCGCCTTCTTTAGGGCATTAAGAAAAAGCGATTAACCTAAGTGCAAAATGCAATATTCCTACTTGCTGTCGCAGACTTGACATTTATAGGTATTTAATTTCCCCCGATTCATGTGTTAATTGCTGGTAGCTTCGAGGTGGAATTATAATCTACTGACAAAGTTGACTTTGTGACTGAGTTCTAATCTCTTTACTAACAGTAATTGTTACTCCCTACGCTGATGATTGCATAAGCATTATTGGCTGTAGGTATAAAAAAATAATTTTTCGTGTATATATATATATATATATATTAAAATCAGCTCCATAATTGAGACAATTAATTATTAAGATAATTGGTCCTGGATGATTATATATATATATATATATATATATATATATATATATATATATATATATATATATATATATATATATATATAAAGTCATGGCTGTGTAGTTCCAACAAGAAAAAAATGTATATTTGTTTCGCTCTTTTTACGAAAATATCTGAAGAGAGCGAAACAAAGCTTGAAACGCGTTATAAAAAAAATATATATTCCAGGATGATATATATATATATATATATATATATATATATATATATATATATATATATATATATATATATATATATATATATATATATATATATATATATATATATATAGTCATCCAGGACCAATTATCTAAATTAATCGTCTTAATTATGGAGCCGGTTTTAATACCTGCAGAATTTCTGAATATCTGATAGGTTTAATTTTATTTTTATTACACGTATATTTAAGATGTCGTTTTTATCTTCTCCTTATTTGACAGCTATCTTTGGTTTTCTTTATCTCCCCCCATTCTCTCTCTCTCTCTCTCTCTCTCTCTCTCTCTCTCTCTCTCTCTCTCTCTCTCTCTCTCTCTCTCTCTCTCTGTATATATATATATTTATATATATATATATGCATATATATATGTATGTATATATATATGTATGTATATATATATGTATGTATATATATGTATGTATATATATGTATGTATATGTATGTATATATATATGTATGTGTATATATATATACATATATATATATACATATATATATATATATATGTATATATATATATATATAAGAAAGATAGAGAGGTTGTGGTTGTATGTGAACTATTACGTTAGAGCAATAAGGTGCTCATATACCCATATATATGTGTATGTGTATGTGTGTGCGAGACAAAAAAGAGAGAATGAGAGGGCAGAAATGTGTTAAAAAATCTCACATGTATATAAATATGTATATATGTAGCTGTAACTATTTACATGTGCCAATCGTATGGATACGTGCACACAAGAGCAGCAAGAGTGTGGCTGAAATGCTGAGGTAGATTTAGGATCCTTAGTAGAAATGGAATGGGCACGTGAGAGACCGGTTGTGCTCCGAAATTTTCCATCAACGGGAACCATTTTTATTGGTTCCTTCACTCAAATATCCACATTTGACGTTTTTTTCGTGGGTGGCGATTTGCGGCATTAGCTCTCTCTCCTTCCATTTTACTACCGCAGCCATTCCGTTTCAGCATTTTTAACTGTCCCTCCCCATCACCAACACCGTCCCATCATAAATACATCGTCCTCTTAGAACTGCCATAGTTCTGCTTCCATATTCATGTTCGAATACTTAAGAAAACGTACGCCGCCATAAGCAGATTAGGTGACCTAAACGAAAACTTAAAATTTTCAGCATTTTTTTTATCTTACTTTTTTTTCTTGATACTATTTTTTTTATCTTTTACCTCGGGCGCCATCATTTGAAGAAAACCTTATATGCTTTGAGGAAAATATTAAATTACTAGCAAAGATACCCGTGCTTCGCACGGAGCTTTGTTGCGCACTCGGGTACCAAAATCTATGGGCACCTTTCCCGTAAGTTGATGTTGTAAGAGCAACGATTGCATAAGGTGATTAACATTTTAACTACCTCTTGTAGTGACTGAAATTCAATCAGGAACTTCACAAAACATTTTCATCAAAAAGGAAGGTTACTTGATGTTACATAGTAAATTTTTCATTGGAGTAATTTTAAACTCTTGCTTAAATTTTATCTTGCACATTCAATACTAAAAACTTACCACAATCAGATCATGTCAGTTTTTCCTCATATCCATTTCTCGAACTTTTCACTGAAGAACCTCAGGGTAAACTACATTTCTGCTGCTTTGATTTGGAGCCAGAATGTAGAGTTTTTCTGAACTTCCTGTCCGGCTGATGGAGACGTAGAACATACCGTGACTGAAGCAGTCTGATGTCAAGTCTACGCCAATGGTGTTAAATGTCTGACCTTGACTTTTGTTTATGCTCATTGCAAAACACACCTTCACAGGAAATTGGAGTCTCCGGAATTTAAATGGAAGTTCTGAGTCCGATGGAACTAAGGGGATCCTTGGCAGTAGAACGGTTTCGTCTTTCTAGGGACCACAGGAAATGGTGGCCTCAAGTACATTGGTGTGCAATCTGGTGATAACACATCTGGTTCCGTTTGTTGTTTTTGGCGGTTCCAAGGATCGAAGAATCATGATTGGCGATCCAATTTTGAGATTTAAAATGTGTGGAGGCATTCCAGATATCTCCAAAGAGTTTAAAAACTCCGCAGGGTAGTGAACAGCTTCATATTCATTAGTAGCCGAATCAACTGACTTGTATTGCTTTGTGTCTCCTGGAAATTCATCCATTATTGAATTGTTCAAATGATTCACATTGCTGTTTAATGGCGAAATAATAGCCCTCTCAGCAAGCCAATCCGGTGATTTTCCATTGTTTTGCAGGTCTGGGTACACTTTGTCTTTCAGTTGCTTCTGATTACCGACACATTTACCAAGCGCAGTTGGAATCTTAATTGTGTCAGGTGAAGAAGTGATAGGAAACTGACCATTACCGATTTGGAGAAGCAATTTTGAGAAGTCTGCTGCAGCTGTGTTATCAGAGATATAGGTTCTCATATTAGTAGTCAGTCTCTTCACTATAACGTGCCTCCAGAGATAGGATTGTTTCACACTTGCATTGACAATGTTAGCCCTTGTGCCATTTTTAACCACTGGGAGGATTTGACGGAAATCACCGCAAAATAAGGTTGGAATGCCACCCATGGGATTCTTGTTTCCTGTGATGTCTTGCAGTGTTCGGTCAATTGCTTCATAAGCACTCTTGTGCGTCATTGGGGCTTCGTCTACAATGATTGCAGAGGTGTCTCTAATTACATTTGCCAAGGCTGAGTTACCAGTAATTTTGCAAACTGGCTGATCCATTCGATGAGTATCCAAGGGTACTTTAAAAGTGCTGTGAAGAGTGCGGCCACCTTGTAGTAGAGTAGCAGCAATGCCTCTGGATGCTGTTGCAAGCACAATCTTTCTCATGGATCTAATCTTTGCAAGGATCAAATTGATTACAAAAGTCTTGCCCGTACCACCTGGAGCATCAAGAAACATCATGTTTTTGTTCATTTCACCTTGTGCTTCCAACATTGCCATGAATGAATTGTAAACTTCTCTTTGAGAATCGGTCAGTTTTTCTTGCATATTTTCTGCTTGTAGGGAAAGTTCTTCAAGATTATAAGTAACTTCACGTTGATACTCTCTCGCGAGTCTTTCATCTCTCCCTTGCGTTGGTGCAGGTAATCCATAGCTTGCCAATGGTTGACCGCACATAAGGAGAACTTTTTCTTCAATTAGACAAAGAGTTTTATTGTAGATGTCCTCATTAAAATCTGCTTCTGGATTGTTAACTTCTTGCCTGTATCTGTGAAGAATGTCTTCAGATATTACATCACGAAAAGCCATCCAGATCTCAAGAGGATTTCTTGGCTCACAGGCTGCTAAAATTATCACAAATAGGCTTCGCAAATTTGAAGGTGATTGAGTAGCACTTGCCTCTCCTACTGCTTGATGCAAGTGATGGTCATTTTCTAGAAGGCCTCGAGCAAGGCACGCTGCTCTGTATGTTTCAAACACCTGACCATTGTATGCTCGCAAATCTTGAAATGAAGTTGGATCAGCAACCTCATTGAGCAACAGGCGTAAGAAATAACACTCCCCTGCTTTTGGACTAATCGTGTAGATTCTCCCAATGCATGGTGCCTTCCATACATCATCATTTTCAGTACCTTCAACTTGTACCCCACGCATTCTTCTCATCCATTTCTTTGTCGATTTGTTCCAAGTGTAAAACTCAGGGACTTCTACGTATTTGAGACCCCTTGCAAAGTCATCCTCATGGCAGAGTTGAAAAAATGCTGTCAAAGTTGTGGCAGGCGGTGGACCTTGGGCTCGTTCCAGAGCAGTATCAGCTGAGAACATGACACGCTGCCCATTTTCAAAATGAACAGAAAGTTGTACAATTGGGGGGAAATGTTCATGGATGGGATGTTCCAATATCCTCCAGGCCGCCTCTGAACTGCCGACATACCTTGCATTCTGGAACTGCTGGATCTCATCCGCAATGTGACTTTGTACTTGGCCTTGTTGGTTAGCTGCTCCATCAGTTCTTTGTAGTTCAAACACTGCTTGATCACATCCTTTATTCACGTATTTGAGGACATATTTGATGCTTTGGATCGAGCTGCAAATTTCTACGTTAATGTGAGCGTTGAACTGCTGAAGGAGGACCTTGTTGTACGGAACAATCCACTAGTTTGTTATTTCTTGATTAACATACCGACCATTTCTCTTCATCCTTATTGTACCAGTCTGGCCTCCATCTTCTGGTTTTCTTCGCCTGTACTTGGGGTAAGAGTCTTGGCCTTGCTCGGTACACTGAAGAAATTCTTTTGGGTATTTTTTGGAACATTTGTTGTCAATCATACATGGACAATTTGGATTAAATGGTCCACAAGGTCCATGCACCATATGTGCCATCACTTTAGCATGAAGATCAGGATCTTCCTCTTTGTCAGGGATCTCTGCAGATATGCAGAGATCCATTTTTTCTGGTAGAAGTTTGTCCTCTGGGGCCTGCAAGGTGAGGATGTGTGCATGCGGCAGTCCTCTTTTTTGATATTCAATACTGTACAGGAAAGCCCTCAACCTGCCAAATCCTCCCTTTTTAATAAATTCAAGTAACTTTTTTAGCTTCTGCCTGAAAACCCTGGCAACAATATCTGGACGATCCTGAGGGTCTTGCCCTTGAAGACAATTTTCTGTAATTTCTGTCCACTTTGGATTTGTTGTAAACGTGATGAAGAGGTTGGCTCGGCCCATTCGCCGAACATATGCCATGGCATCACTTTGACGCTCAAACATGTATCGAGGGCCTCCTGTATAAGTTGCCGGAAGTACAACTCGTTGACCAAACTGTTCTGGATTCCCATCCTCCCTAAGAATTGAATCTCTCAAGTTGCTATAATTGTCAGCTCTCAGGGTCTGTTGCTCATGCCTCAGGAACTGTAAACGTTCTGTTTCAATCTTGCAGTACACATCCACCAGCCATTGTTGAAATAGCCTTCGGTACCAGAGAAAATAGTTTCCAGGCCGAGTCATTAAATGGTACGAATAAAATTGCTGTTGGGTAACTTTTCGCCCATTGGATGCCTTCATGTAGATGTTGTAAGATGGAGAACCATAGGGGTACATTAACGGGTACATTAAAGTATCGTAGAGTGGATGTAGTTCGGAGATCCGTTTTAATGTATCATTTCTAAAACGCAAGACAATATCCCGGTTAGCTGTTGGTTCATTCTCCATTAATATTCCAATCTCATACGTTGTTGTTGGAGCATTGAATCGCCGTGGATGCTCTTCTTGCGGCCTTCGGTCTTCCCTTATGACAACTTTATGTTCTACCAAGTGTTCTTCTTCAATCCTCTCCTTTGTTGTTTTCAGCTGACAAATGAAGCTGTTGTTCTCATGTAAAAATTCAGTCAGACTTTGGAGAATGTCTCTATTGAGTCTACTGTCACGTCCCCGATTATGTAGTTCCTCTTCCAGACTATCCAAGAAGTAGACTTGAATAAACTTTGCTGTTTCATCTTCAGGTGGTAAAAGACTCCCAATCTGGTGGCAACCCTGGCCTCGAATTCTAAAAGAAGGATTCCACCCATGTACTGCCGCAATTTTGTGACCAAATGATTTCATTGCAAAACAATTGTTATAACTGCGTAGATTTTGCAGAAAATCTTTAGAGATGGGACCATTGCCGGAGAGCAAATCTTGAAGCAACTGAGGCAGTGGTGGAAAGCTATCAAGCACAACTTTGCCAGAAGAACAACAACAACCAGGGGTTTCTCCTTTAAATTTTACAGCTGAGCAATGTTGGCATACTTTGTCCATTTTTCCTATATCAGCTGTAGTGAGAGAGTCATTTTTGTTGTAGAGCAATCCTTTTCTATTGCAGTGTTCTATTTCATGGTGTCTCAAAGCAGTCATTCGTTGTCTAGCTGCCTCGTTTTCTGTCAATTGCTGGGGCAAAGTCATACTCTCTCTCCATGCAGCCTCTCGTTGTTGCCCTTGGTATAGGCGAAAGCTTCGTTGGGTTTCCGATTCATTCTGATGTCGTTGAGCCACTCTCAACTGACCTTGTGTACGTCTACTTACCTCATATAATTCATTCGATCGTAATATTGCTTCTCTTTCCAGTGCATATCTTTGCCTTTCTTGAATTTCATCTTGTGATGAATTTAACCGCCTTACAGCATGTCTAGTTCTGTCAGCTTCACGTTGGGTTTCTCTTTCCAAATCTGACAGTCTTGCTCTCCTTTCTCTTTGACGTATCCTGTTAAGTTCTAGACGTCTTTCTCTATCTGAATTGTTTTCATTGGAGCGAATTGCAGCAACTCTTAATCTATTAGCTTCCAATCTTTCCATTCTTTCTTCCTCACTTTCGTTTCTACTTCGTTTGGGTGGCATAATTTCGGTTTTAAATGGAATTGTTTAACGATATTAATGATTGTAAATTAATTAAGCGTAAAGGAAATGTATACTAACTGAAATGGACGAACTATAAATAATATTTCTGAATAGTACAATTATAAACAATCATATTGTACCTATTTACTATGCCTCCCCACGGGACAGAGTTAGACACCAGGGTCGTTTTTTAACGTGGAGAAAAGGTACAAAAATAAAAATTGTCTCAGTCGTGAAGGATTTCTCCTCCACCGAAAGAGAACAAGAAATAGAAGTGCAGCATCTGAAGAACAGATGCTACACTTTGATCTTGACCAATTATATTGTAGCAAAAATGAATAAAAGCGACCCACTTGTGACTCATTACTTCCGGGTGTAAACGTCACAGTCTAAAAGTAATAATTAAAAAAAAAAAGTAAATGTAAAATAAATGTAATACCAACTTAGGTTAACTAATATATGTAAACAATACAATTAAAACAGTTCTATTAAAACAAATAATTACTAAGATCTAGGTAATTGTTAGTCTCATTGTTATGGTTTTAAAGAAAAAAATGTGTAAAAAAATTCTGCTTTTGTGAGTACGTGTATTTCTTTTAAATTACATAACCTTTTTATTTTATTATTTATATCTCTTTTAAATTTATATATTTTGTTAGTAAACTGGAAGAAATTCAGTTGAATAAAACCTTGTTCGTGTTCTTTACGTTAAACTCATTGTTATAAAAGGTTCATCCGGTTTAAAGAAAGCACTAAGTTTAAATAAGACTGGAAATAACTAATTCAATATATAAATAGAAAAATGAAATAAATATAAGCTTTAAGTCTTAAGATAGTAATAATCAAAATGTAATAAATTATTTGTAGTTCAAATCTATGATAAGACAGGCTTTCGAAATAGGCTCGACCAGAAAGATTAAATTGGAACGAAATTATAATCTCCGTGCCATTTTCAAAACAACCCCACAAAAGTAACTGTATCCTGCAGTTGGTTAAATGACAACGTTGGTTGTAAGAAAAATGTAAAAGAAAATGCGCTTATCTGTTTATTTTGACATTTAATTAAAAAAAAATTGGCTATAACTGGAAGAGAGCGTTATGTTTTGGGGGTTGTTTAAAAAATAGAATGGAAATAAAGTTAGTTCCGTTTTAATTGTCTTTAATTGCGGCAAGCGAAGCGCTAACAAAATCGAAAAATCACTGTTCACATTCGAAATGTTAACTTTTATAGGTTTACAGGTTTGCTGACAAGGCTGGGGGTGTTTATTTAGAAAGCCATACTTAACATGGGGAGGTTGGGATGTTTAATACAATTATTTTACTAAATTGATTTTTTTCATTTAAAAAATAAAATTATTTCTTTTTTAATAAAGTTTTATTTTAAAATATTTGTTTTTGTTTATTTATATAAAATTACGATAGTTGAATTGTATTCTTTCAATTATATTGGCAAGTAAAATATAAAAGATTAAAACGGAACGAAATTGAAATTTCCATTACATTTTCAATACAATCCCAAAACATAAAGCTTTCCTCACCAATGAATTGTTTTGATAATATACGTAAAGTGAAATAAATCGAATATAAAATTAAATGAAAATATATTAAATAATTAAATGTTAAATAGATTTTGTAAATAGTACAGTTGAAATGATTAGAATATTTCCAATATGTAATAAGGTCGAGGTAATTAGTTAAAGAGATTTAATATAATGTGATATGCAAATGAGCGTAAGTCATTCGATATGGGGGTGGTTTGTAGGCTAGTATATAAAGAAATTAGGCATAGATTCTTATGTCTCCTATAACAGAAACATCCTAAAATGGGTTCTAATGTTTCTCTATCAGGAGAAATCTACCCTCTTACCTCCTTTATATTTCGTTGATGATGGAGAGCTGTACACACAGACAGAAACACACGAACCCTATTACTTTATAAAAATATAGATGATGTTCCAAAAACAAATTGAATTATCATACAAAAAGCAAGAATTTATATAGTCGAATGTAGACACAAAATAAATATTTAATTTATTGTTTAAATCCTGATTTAACAAATAATATAAAATTAAATGCATCTAAATCTTTTAATGCATCTAAAACCAAGCTTCTATCTTTACATCATCAACGCTCTGATCCCCATCTGGCATCAATTGAAAGGGATGGCTCTCGTCTTGGGGAGGCTCCATGTTTTGACAAACTTCTGGGATTGACCTTTACTCCTGATCTGAAATGGAACACGTGCATCAAATCTGTTACCAAGGTCGCTGGAAAAATGCTGGGATCCTTCTACCACTCCAGTAGATATCTCACAGCTGATGCAATCCTATATATATATATAAAAACCAAGTACGTCCAAGGATGGAGTACTGCTGCTATATCTGGACAGGAGCTGCTAAAAACAGCCTATCCTGCCTTGACAGAGTACAAAATAAACTTCGTAACCTAGTGGGGGGGGTGCCCTTTTCTCTTCTCTACAACCTTTCTCCCACAGGAGAGGCGTTGCAAGCCTGTCGTTGTTTTGTCGTTATTTCCAAGGGAAGTGCTTGTCTGAGCTCCAATCTCTAGTTACCCCCTTGCCAATCTTTCATGAAAACACCCATTTAGCTGAAACAACTGTCAGTAAATTTCCCCACTCTTTATTTATGCCTTGAACAATGAACAAAGCTTCTTTCTTAGAAGTGCGCGCATGTGGAACTCTCTTCGTTTGCCTGTTTCCCACCTGACTACAACTTGAATGTCTTCAAGTCCAACATAAACAAGTTCATGATGAACCGCCCCTTAAGTAAGACACTTTATCAGATCTCCATTACTAACGATTACTATGATATTGTCCCATTGATTACTGTACACGCAATAACCCTTATCCCCGAGTGGCCTAAAGGCCTTGATAAGTGGTGATTTTCATTAAAAAAATAAATAAATAAATACTAGGTTGGTGCTAAAAAATGTCGTTTTTGACGTTAAAATCAAAAAAGATATTATTTTTGCACCTACCTATTACTTGGAATTATTCATTATGTTTGAAATAATTCGAATAACACAAAAAGAAATAAACTTTTAAATTTTTATTCAATATTGTTATATTTAATGTTTAAATGTTATATTTAAATATTTATTCAGTATTGTTATATTTAATGATTAAATGTTATATTTAAATGTTTATTCAATATTGTTATATTTAATGATTAAATGTTATATTTAAATATTTATTCAATATTGTTATATTTAATGTTTAAATGTTATATTTAAATGTTTATTAAATATTGTTATATTTAATGATTCAATGTTATATTTAATGTTTATTCAATATTGTTATATTAAAATGTTTATTCAATATTGTTATATTTAATGTTTAAATGTTATATTTAAATGTTTATTAAATATTTTTATGTTTAAAATTTTATTCAATATTGTTATATTTAAATGTTTATTCAATATTGTTATATGTAATGTTTATTCAATATTGTTATATTTAATGTTTAAATATTATGTTTGAATGTTTATTTAATATTGTTATATTTACATATTTATTCAATATTGTCATATGTTATGTTTAAATGTTATATTTAAATGTTTATTCAATATTGTTATATTTAAATGTTTATTCAATATTGTTATATTTAAATATTTATTCAATATTGTTATATTTAATGTTCAAATATTATATTTAAACGTTTATTAAATATTGTAATATTTAATGATTAAATGTCATATTTAAATGTTTATTCAATATTGTTATATTCAAATGTTTATTCAATATTGTTATATTTAATATTATATTTAAATGTTTATTAAATATTGTTATATTTAATGATTAAATGTTATATTTAAATGTAATGATTAAATATAATAATATTGTAATAAACAGAACAACTCAAGCACAACAGATATACCTTCAGCCTAGACGTCGTCGCCACCTACACATCTGTCCCTGCGTACCCGGCAATTTACATAATTACCGACTGCATTTCGTCCTGTAACCTCTATTGCTTTGGCCTCACTGGAACTGATATACATGACCTCCTAGAAATAATAATAGATAACGCTTACTTCACATATAAACAAAGCACATATAAACAAATCACAGGATTGCCTATAGGGTCGAGCCTGTCAGGACTACTCGATATCGCATTCATGGACAAACTCGAACGCCGTGCCCTCAACTCTTGCTACTTCTACACCTTCTTCACGCGATACATTGATAATATCATACTCCTAACACCTTCCCGGGACGATGCAAACTCAATTTTTAACATGTTTAACAACACCGACCCACACATTGAGTTCACCATCGAGCACCCCGACAGCTCTGGATCCCTGGCACTTTTAGACTTCAGCCTCAAGATCTCCGAAGACGGTAATATATCCACCAAATTCTATAAGAAAACCGCTTGTAGAGATCTCTTCGTACACTATAAATCTGCCCTCCCCCGTAAAGCTAAAATAAGCTATGCGAGGAATGAAATAGCGAGCATCCGCAACAAATGCAGCAATGAAGCGGATAAAAATACCTGCACAAATAAATTCAACCAAGTGCTAGAAACCAATGGATACCAAAAACCAACCATTGAAAACCTCAATAAATCTAGAAGACGCACGCAACATTCTTCCTCTAACACCTGCTTTCTAAAGCTGCCGCATTTCAACAAGATCACAACAGCCATCCGCAAAGCTATACACATAGAGGGTCTAGGCATACAACTTATACACACTGGGCCATCACTACGACAACATTTGTCAAAATGCAAAACCCACCTAAGCAACGTACCCTGCACCCTAACTAACTGCCCGATGAACAACACTAAAATGTGCCACCGTACATACACAGTATATCGCATACAGTGCACCAAATGTGACCAATCATACGTCGGTAGCTCAGTGAGACACCTGCACATTAGAGTAAAAGAACACATACAAACACAAGCCTCTTCTGTTCGCAAACACCTTCACACATGCGGCAACACTAACAAATCCATCAGAGTAGATATTTTAGCCACCGAATGCAATGTTGGCAACCTTCATACAAAGAATCAATCCTGATTGCCAAATTACATCCCAAGATTAATCGCTGACATAAATTAGGCTCTTCATTTTTAACTTAATGCACACCATCCCACCATTGTATAATACAATTAAAAAATAAATAAACAAACAAAATAGAATTTTTAAAAAAATCCAAAATTAAATTTAAATAAACCAAAATAAATAAACAAACAAAATAATAAATAAGCAATCCCTATTCAAGACTACTACACATTAATAATAATAACAATGTTTAACAATTAAATAGCAAGCCTAAGATATATGAATCAGATGGTGCGAGCATGCGGGCTACACGGCTACATGTATATGACTCATGCAAATTTATAAGCTTATATGGCCCAATATAACCCAATTGATTTCTCCGAGTAAACCTAACAATATTAATCGCAAATAACAATAAGACATAATACACCAAAAACAGAAATCCAAGTTAACTCAAATAAATAAATACATTATAAAAAAAAAAATTTTTAATTAAAAAAAATTACTAAAACTCTCGAAATAACTTCTAACCACTTCGTCATAACAGATTGCATATATAAATAAATAATTATATTTACTATATGATTGAATTAAAGATACAAGAATCTATAAATGAGTATATATACACTACATAACGAATTAAATAAAATACCTCCAGAATGAGAATAATATCACTAAAATAAAATAAATAAGCAAACAAATAAATACACAAAAAGTAATGCAACGTTATGCATCTAACTGAGAAGAAATATCGGTAACGATTATCCCCCTTAGAACAACCCATCAAGTAGTCTCCCTTGACCAACCGATTTATTCTAAGTCTACGCCCCCACCACCTCAAACAGAACGCAGAAACACAAACAACAAATAAATTAGTTAATTAAATCTCCTCAATATAAACATAAACTACTATAAAAAAATAAATTAATAAATAAATAAAATAAGTAAATAAATTAGAAATAAAAATAAGTAAAAGAAAAACAAACAAACTCAATCATATTAAATTAAAAAGCCACCAACAAGGTCCGGGCAATTATTTAGCCCGATACTGTTACTATTTACTGTTTACAACAACACGTTTGAACCAAAGATAAACTATTATGTTATGTTAAGAATGGCTTTTTAAATAATAACGTTATTATTTCAGATTTCAGCACGGATCACTTCTCTACATGGGTACCTAATATGTTTTTTTCAGCCATTCTTACCATAGAGAGGGGATGGTGTTTTGTAACTATTCTGTGCTTTTAACTAACAATTTATTATTAAAAAAAGATATTGCGAAATTATAAAAAAATAAAAAGATATTGTGAAAGTTGAATTTAACTTAAAAAAAGAAAAAAACAATGTGGACGGCGCATTCAACATTGTAGCCGGAGCTTATTTAGCAATAAGGTCACGTTAGTTGATTAATGGGTGCTAATGCACTTACTGATCCGCGCTATTTTTTTAAATCGTATTTCCAAGTTTAATTAAAGTTTTATGGTTTTTTTTTTGTTTTTTGTTTTTTTTTACACAGTGATCACCACTTATCAAGGCCCAGAAGCCACTCAGGGATAAGGGTTATTGCAAGTACATTACATTAGTGAGGAGATTTGATGAAGTGTTTACTTAAGGGGGCGATTCATTAGGAATTTGTTAACATTAGACTTGAAGACATCCAAGTTGTAGTCCAGAGGGAAGCAGGCAGACGGAACAGAGTTCCACAGGCGTGCAGTTCTAAGAAAGAAGCTTTGTTCATGAAATCCGCGTTTTGATTTAGGCACAGATATAGAGTGGGGGAAATTTTTCACAGTGGATTCAGCTAGACGGGTGTTTTTCGTGAAAGATTGGCGAGGGGGGACCAGGGATTGGAGTTCAGACGAGCACCTGCCATGAAAATAACGATAAAACAAGGATAGGCTCGCAACGTCTCTTCTGTGGGAGAGGGGTTGCAGGGTAGAGAAAAGGGCATCCCCCACTAAGCCACAAAGTCTATTTTGTACTCTGTCAAGGCATGATAGGCTGTTTTTGGCAGCTCCTGCCCAGATATGGCAACAGTATTCCATCCTTGGCCGTACTTGGCTTTTATATAGATAGAGAATTGCATCAGTAGTGAGATATCTTCTGGAGCGGTAGAAGGATCCCACCATCTTTCCAGCGACCTTGGCAACAGACTTGATGTACGTGTTCCATTTCAGATCAGGAGTAAAGGTCAAACCCAGAAGCTTGTCAAAACACGGGGCCTCACCCAGACGAGAGCCATCCATCACAATTGATGCCAGCTGGGGATCAGAGCGTTGATGATGTAAGGATAGGAGTTTGGTTTTGGATGCATTAAAGGTAACTAGCCACATCTTCTCCCACTGAACCACGCGCTCGAGATCAGAGGAGAGAGAATCAGAGAGAACTTCGTCATTTACAGCCTTTGATGTGTTGCCATAGATGGTCGTGTCATCAGCATAGATGTCAACGAATGATTTAAGTATGTGTTTAGGGAGGTCATTGATGTAGATCAGGAAGAGAGTTGGGCCCAGGATTGCCCCCTGAGGGACTCCAGCATTTATATTGCAGGCCTCCGATTTTTGTTTCTTTGGTATTTTTTTAGATTAGGCCCACCTCCACAATTTTATTTTAAATGACGACTTTTAGAGGTTTCCAACTATGCTGAATACAGAAATCGCATTGGAATTTTGCAGAAATAAGTAGTTATCGAGATATAAATAGTTGTTTTATGCATTGTATTCTTTGGCGGCCATCTTTGTTACGCACATAGATTTGTTTATGACACGCGCAAGCGTGTAAAAACATGGCTGCCAGAGATTCCAATGCATTATACAACTTTTTATATCTCGATAACTTCTTATTTCTGCAAAATTTCAATGTGATTTCCGTATTCAGCATAGTCGAAAACCTACAAAAGTCGTCATTTAAAAGAAAATTGTGGAGGTGGACCTAATCTAAAAATTTGCCGTTTTTTTTATTCAATTGTAAGGTTAAAGTACAGAATAGGTACAAAACACCCTCTTCTCCCTCATGTTAAGAATGACTTTTTAAATAATAACGTTATTATTTCAGCACGGATCAATAAGTGCACGAGTACCCAATTTCTTTAATAAAGAAAAAGCATTCATATTTTCTTATATAAAAACAACTTCTGTAAAAAAAAAGGAAAAACGTGTACTTTCAATTTTTGTTAAAAAGAGTTTTCTTAAAAAAAAACAAAAAAAATACGGTAAAAAAGCAAACAACAAAACATTAATCAGTATTCATGCAGAGAGTGATCTTTGCTGAAATAATAACGTTATTATTTAAAAAGCCATTCTTAACATGAGGAGGGGAGGGTATTTTGTACCTATTATTACAATTGAATAAAAACACATATCATAAAACTTTAATTAAACGTGGAAATACGACTTAAAAAATAGCGCGGATCACTCTCTGCATTAGCACTGAAAGTACAGAATAGTTAGAAAACATCCTCCCTCCCCATGTTAAGAATGGCTTTCTAAATAATGTTAATGCCTCAGTACTGTTCCTTGTCTGCTTAAGTTTAACTTTTGTTTATTAAATTGTTAGGTGAAAGTCCAGAATAGTTACAAAACACCCCTATTCCCATGTTAAGAATGGCTTTCTAAATAATAACGTCATTATTTCAGCAGTGTAGCTTCTCTGCATAAGTACCATGTTTTGTTTTTAAATTGTTAGGTGAAAGGACAGAATAGTTACAAAATACCGTCCCCATGTTAAGAATGTCTTTCTAAATAACATTATTTCAGCACGATATTTTCTATGCATACGTACTATCTATTTTTGTTTATTAAATTGTTAGGTGAAAGTATAGAATAGATGCAAAACTCCCTCCCCATGTTAAGAATTGCTTTCTATATAGCGGTATTATTTCAGCACCTCACCTTCTCTGCATAAGTACTATCTTTTGTTTATTAAATTGTTAGGTGAAGTATAAAATAGTTACAGAAAACTTTCCCTTTCCCATGTTAAAAATGGCTTTCTTAATAGCATTATTTCAGCACGGTACATTCTCTGCATAAGTACCATCTTTTGTTTATTAAATTGTTTGGTGAAAGTATATAATAGTTACAAAACGGCCTCCCCATGTTCACGGTACTTCTCTGCATAAGTACCATGTTTTGTTTATTAAATTGTTAGCTGAAAATACTGTACTCTGCAGAGAGTGATCCGTGCTGAAATAATTATTTAAAAAGCCATTCTTAACATGGGGAGGGGAGGGTGCTTTGTACCTAATCTGTATTTTAACCTTACAATTAAATTAAAAAAACATATAATAAAACTTTAATTAAACGTGGAAATACGATTTAAAAAATAGCGCGGAACACTCTGCATTAGCACCAAATATTATTTAAGCACATTACCAATCCATAAAATTTCTTCGAAAAAAAACTGAAGTTTTAGCAAACAATTTATAGTGTTAATAATAAAAAAGTTCATATTTTCTTCTATCGAAAAAAAAAACGACTTTGACTCAAAAAGCAAGCGACAAGCTTTTTTTGCCTGATATAATACGAAAAAAACGTTTAAATTAAAAAATTTGGAAGATAAACAAATGAATTATGTTTTGTTTTTTTTACTTATCGAGTAAACAGAAAATTAAATCTTCTAATTCGTTTCGTCAAATCGTGATATGTGAAATGAATCGAACCGGAAGTTCAGTTCTATCAACAAAACAAGTTCGAACTAACGGCTTACGAAAAATATTTTTATTTTATTTAATGTTTTAATTATTTGCGAGGTAAATTAATTTTAATGACATAGCCACATCTCTCGACTCTAAAGATGGGTTGTCTGAAAATTTCAAATGAATTGGTAATGTAGAAATATGGTTGTATCTACTTTGAACCCACCAAGAATTGCATTTTTATATATATAGATTAAATGCAATATTTAAATGTTTATTCAATATTGTTATATTAAATGATTAAATGTTATATTTAAATGCTTATTCAATATTGTTATATTTGATGTTTAAATGTTATATTTAAATGTTTCTTCAATATTGTTATATTTAATGATTAAATGTTATATTTAAATGATTATACAATATTGAGATATTTATGTGTTTGTTCAATATTGTTGTATTTAAATGTTTATTCAATATTGTTATATTTAATGACTATTTAAATGTTATTTCAATATTGTTATATTTAATATTAATTCAATATTGTTATATTTAATGTTTATTCAATATTGTTATATTAAATCATTAAATGTTATATTTAAAAGTTTATTCAATATTGTTATATTTAATATTTATTCAATATTGTTATATTTAATGTTTATTCACTATTGTTATATTTAATGATTAAATGTTATATTTAAATGTTTATTCAATATTGTTATATTTAAATGTTTATTCAATATTGTTATATTTAATGTTTATTCAATATTGTTATACCTATTTACTATGCCTCCCCACGGGACAGAGTTAGACACCAGGGTCGTTTTTTAACGTGGAGAAAAGGTACAAAAATAAAAATTGTCTCAGTCGTGAAGGACTAATGATCCACCGAAAGAGAATAAGAAATGGAAGTGCAGCGTCTGAAGAACAGATACTACACTTTGATCTTGTTTATATATTTTATTGAGAAAGAAAAAATTGAACATAAAAAACGTGCAAAAAATTCAATTCAACAAAATTAGGCACAAGGCCCTACAAGAAATTGGGAGGGGGAGGGTACAGGGTCTTTTTGACTATGTAACAGATGAGACTTTGAAGTCTTACTCTTGACTGGCAACATTTACCAAAATACCTCAATCACTCTGTGGATCCTAATCTAACTAATAACCCCAGCGTTCAATGTAAAATTTAACTATGTACAATTTGTATATTCATTTCTGTGTGTTGTGTGTGCATTTTTTTTTTTTTTTTTTTTTTTTTTTTTTTTTTTGTGTGTGTGTATGTGTGAGAAAATAAAGTTCGATTTCATTAGAAAGAGTTCTTGAATTAATTGGCATAAAATGTTCGTGGAGTGGGAAAAAACTAATGAAAATGTTCATTTCAAAAATAAGGAAAAAACTACTAATGTGTTGTTAGTAAGACCCCCCTGTACTATTCTATGTGGCTAGATCCCCCACTGTTTTCCGGGGAACCGAAAACAAGCAGAGCATCCCTAATGGGGTTTGGGGAAGTCGCCTTAATGGAGGTGGGAGAAAATAAAGCAACGGATGGAGGGGGTAGGAAGGTGACCTCTGAGTAGGGGGATGACCGGGGGCATCAGCAAATAAAGATGAGGAGCAGGGGGGTTGGGCAGACTCAGAGGTTCTCTAATACCGAAAAATAAAATCAGGAACAGGATCTCATTTGTACCACCAGTCAAGAGTTACTTTACTGAACTTATAATGCTAACCTAGGCGGGATGGGTTCCGTAGGACCCAGCACCGCCCATGCCATGCCTAAGGAGGGAACACGTATTGAAACTTGGCTCCTCGACGGATGCACAAACTAGTGCTGTGCACCCACCTCTTGTCAAATTCCACTCTAGGCAACCTCTTCCAATCGCATCTGATCTTTACTTTAAGCAAATGTTTAAAGTAAACGATCAGATCCCGATCAGGAACAGATGTCCCTTCGTGGACCAACTTGAGGCGCGCGATCCAAATGGTCATACGCGCTACTGCTAGGATCGCCAGGAAAACCAAACTTTCCTCCCTGGGGAACGGCGGCTCCATGTTGTACACAAAAGTTCCTACGTCGAGATCGAGCAGACACTCGGCATCGATGCGAGCTGTTACCCCCTCGACGTACCTTAATAGGGGCTGTATCCGGCTGCAACTAAAAAACGCGTGCTCGATTGTTTCGGGCTCGCGTTCGTCACAGCACAGACAGAAGCGGCTGGTATGTTCTTTATACCGGAAAAGTACGTCGAAGAGGGGCAGCGCATTTCGGACCAGTCGCCAAGTCAGGGAGAATTCCGAGTTATTCAGAATCTCCCGTCCCGGCGCCCAACGTCATTGAGAACGGACAACCTCCATCGACCATCCCATCCGCCTACAAAGTGGATCCTTCGCGGTCCCCTCCACTAAATCCCGATACAGTTTCTTCCTTGGCTGATCGAGGACATTGGTCCCCGGCAAAGCTCTAAGAGCGGTTCGGCATTCGGAGAAGAACTTGGACTCCCCCTTCGGTCTACGACGACCTTCTACCGAAGGGTTGGGTTTGAGATTGGGAAACGAGTTCTCAACCACAGGGACCCAAGGAGCGTCTCCTTCAAGCGAACGACCCAGGAAAGCCAATCTCTCGGCGTTTCTATGACACAAGAGACTGGGCTGACCCAGGCCTCCCTCGCTCGGATTTTGAACACAGACCTCTCTGCAGACATAATGCTTACCCTCGTTCCACAAAAGTGAATCGAGGCGCCCTTGTAAGCGGGTTAGTCGTTCTGCAGGGAGAGGAAGTACAGACAAACGGTAAAGGATGAGCGGAAAGACGTATGTAGCACACGCCTCCGCCCGACCCTTCAAGGACAATTTCCTTCCAATCCAAGTCTTTACTGACGATTTGACCTTAGACTGTACTTCCGACCAATTCTTTTCCAGCTGAAGTCCCGGTCCAAACCAGACACCGAGAATGCGGACCGGTCCATCGGTCCAGCTGAAAATACCTGGAAGCGAGTTTACCCCGGTCCAGGCCCCCAACCGCAGGCCAACAGACTTGCTACGGTTGAAGATGGCCCCTGTTACTTCTTCGTATCGAGCGAGCGCCTCGACCACCGCTTGAACGTCCGTGAGGCAAGACACGAACACGGTGACGTCATCGGCGAACGCGGAAACCCTGGCTCGTGTGCCTCCAGGGAGAGCTATTCCGCGCAGGACTGGTGTAGCCGCCTCGTCCCTTAACTTGCGAAGGAGGGGTTCCAACGCCAGGACATACAACAGAGGCGACAGCGGACAACCCTGTCGCACCGACCGAGAGACAGCGAATGACTCCGACAGCTTACCGTTGATCTGCACCGCTACCGTCGGCCTGTCATACAGAACAAAGATCCACTTGCGGAAGTCCGGATTAAATCCGGCGGCCTCTAGCACAGATCCTAGGAACCGATGGTCGACCCTATCGAATGCCTTGGACTGATCCAAACTGATCAGCGCGGCTTCGGCGTCGTCTTCTGTCCCCTCTATGATCGAGCGTATCAAGTGCAAATTGTCTTGAATCGATCTCCCCTTCACAGCATAAGTCTGGTCCGGTTCGATCAAGTCAGTGATGACAACCTGCAAGCGATTCGCAAGAATCTTTGCCAAAATCTTTAACTCTGTGTTTAGCAGAGTCAAGGGCCTAAAATCATCAAAGTTTTCCTTCCCACCATGCCGTTGACCTTTCCTCAGCAATGTGATCACACCTTTGGTCACCTGTCCAGGGATGGAACCCTGGGCAAACCAATGGTTGAACATATCCTTCAGAATAGGGACCAACATGGGCGACAGCCTCAAGTAAAACTCGTAGGGTAGACCATCAAGCCCCGGGGATTTGTTATAGCCGACCTGCTTCAACGCAGTAATGACCTCATGTTCAGTAATAAGACCATCACAGCTAGCCGCCCGAGCCGCCGTGAGGCGGGGCGAGTCAGCCAAATAGCTGCCAAACTCATCAACCCTGAGTCCGGGTAGTTGGGTGAAGCGCACCGATAGATGCTCCCGAAACCCCTCGCAGATCTCCCGAGTCGATACTAAGGGGTGTCCTTCCAGGTTATGTACTTTACGAATGTACCCATCCGAACCGCGCCTTAAAGCAGCCTTACGCTCAACAGCGTCAACATTCACAGCCTCGTTAGAAACTTTCTTTAACCTAGCCCTAACTACTTGACCTTCATACCGCTCGCTAGCCAAGCGGTTGAGATCTTGTTTAGCTAGTGCTAACTCTAGGGGGTCTCCCCCCTCCACCGCCCGGGTCAGCTTATCCTCTAAACGCTTCTTTGCCTTAGCCTTATCTATCGCGAGGCGTTGGCTATACTGGACAGAGAAGCGCCTAATTTTGGCCTTGAGACTAACCCACCACTTACTCCCTGTAACCGCCCCCACTAAAGCCCGCTGAATTAGCTCAGTGACCTTCAACCGGTAGTCCTCCAGCTCCAACAAGGTGCTGTTGAACTTCCAGTATCCGGCCAGTTTAGGCCTAGCGCTTAAGCTCAAACGGGCCATAACAAGTTTATGGTCCGAGTGTCCTAGCAAGTGGAACGTGGGGCAAGATAGGAAGTCTACATCGCCTCTTCTAACTAACATCCGATCCAAGTAAGTGCTTGGATGGGAAGGCACTACAGGATGCCACGTCCACATCTCCCGCCCCGGATGATCCAGACGAAATCTGTCGACGAGATCGCACGAGGCCATCAGGTCAGACAGACTGCTGTCACACCACGCCGACCCGCTAGTCCCCCCGACCTTATCTATTTTGGGATCAAGGATTGCATTCCAATCCCCCATTAAAACTAACCGTTCCGGATCCACTAAGAAGCCCTCCAACCGTCGAAAAAAGGTTGCCCTCTCTACAGCAGCATTGGGAGCATAAACAGCAACAATCCGAAAAACACTACAATTAACAGCAACATCAACAACAAGCGCCCGCCCGTCCTCGCCTGCGTGAACAACATTCACCGACGCTGACAGGGTGCGACTCACTAGCAAGGAGATTCCACGACTATAGGTATTGCCATATGCTGAGTAGACATCGTAATCGTTTACCAGCACCTGACAATCCGCGTCACAAACAAAGTGGGTCTCCTGGATAGCGGCAATATCTACCTTGAGGGACACCAAGTCTCTCACAACGCGCGAGGCCTTGCTTCGACACCTGATGCCCCTCACATTCAATGTAGCCAAGTTCAAAGACATGATCACTTACCTCAAGCACTGTCACAGACGGGTCTGAAATCCTGGGCAGTGAGGACATGGCAGGCCTGGCCAAGGCTGCCGGTAAGTAAATCCGATGAAGGTGATCCATCCTTGGCCACGCCCCCCACGTCCAGGGGGAAGGTTAGTTTGAGTGCCCTGTATAGCGATGGGTGTACATACATGGGGATTCTACCCTCACATTTAAAGAAAATGTTGGTCAGTGAAGGATGGTCCCTATCCACCAGCTGCTGGCCTGGGATCGCATTCTTCGCTGCCTTAATCATTGCCCACATTCCTCCAGTCCTACCGTCCTTGTTGACCCTAACGAAAGTGGTCAACAAGGGAGCGTCCTTGAATTTAGTGGGGTCTGTTACTAGGTCTCCACCGACTTTTTCAAAGTTTTTGAGTTTATTGTACCGGACCTTCTGTTGTCCTTTAAGGTCCGGAGCCGGTTGGAGAGGGTCTGT
Source organism: Euprymna scolopes (assembly GCF_053919585.1). Classification (NCBI taxonomy): domain Eukaryota; kingdom Metazoa; phylum Mollusca; class Cephalopoda; order Sepiida; family Sepiolidae; genus Euprymna; species Euprymna scolopes. The sequence continues at coordinate 54,130,365 of NC_136496.1, forward strand.
TTCACAAATCCTGCTTCCTGGCAGAAAGGGGAGCTTTTTGGTCCGTTCAGTGCGGACTTTGGGAGTGGGGGAGGGGACCTCTTTTGGTTGATGGGGAGGCTGAGCGCTTGGGGAGGGGGTAGCCTGCTCGTTTTCTTCTTTTTGGCTCCTGTCACGGGATGAGGGGCGGGAAGAGTTTCTTGGGGCCTTTATAGGAGAGGGGGAAGGTTGTTCGGGTTGCTGGGGTGTTGGGATCACAGGGGGCTCATCCTGTGTTGTTGTTGCGAGGGAGTCCTTCTCAGTCTCAGTGGGGGTAGGAGGGTTTGCGCGTGTCTTGCGGCTTTTCCTCCTCCTGGCCCTCCTGATCTCTGTTGCGCTCAGGGCCATAGAGACTGTTGTTGTCTCTTCCTCTGCCTCTGACGCGGCCTCCTCCTCAGATTCTGGTAATTTCCTCTTGTTTGAGGAGGAGGGTGTCTGTGTGTCCATTTTCTCCGTCTCGCTCTTCGGTTGTTCTTGGTCTTGGGTGACTGTCTGCAAGGATGGCTGTTTGTTGATCTTGCCTTTCTTTACGACCGTCACCCAGCCTGTCGGTGCCTCTGGAGGATTTGCGGCCGGCGCGGGAGCAGCGGCTTGATTTGTTGTCACGCTTGTTCCCGCCGCTTTTGTGGGCTTCTTCCCTCCATTCCTCTTTGGACAGTCCTTCGCCATATGCCCTTGTTGTGTGCACAGCCAGCAATGAGGCCTCCTCCCTTCCACTATAAGGGAGAGTGTCCACTCTCCGAACTTGAGTGTGGCTGGGATGGCGTAGAATCCAGCCTTGTCCAGGACCATCTGTACTTTGTAGTCCCCGGTCATGATGTTTCTTAATCCGCGGACCGGGGTGACTTCCTCTACGTCTCCATACTGGCTTAGGATAGCCCCCAGTTGTTTGGCCTCCATATAGCAGGGGACGTTTAGAGCAGAAACATTTGCTCTCCTCTTGTTCATATAGATGGGTTGGAGCTTTATGTTCCTGCTCTGATGGCAGGTCCTGGACAGCCTGACTGCGTCTTCGGAGGTGGGGAGCAGAACATCCCACTGTGCGTAACTCCTTCTACAGATGTAGTTGGCGGGAATGTTCTGCTCCAGCAACACGTTCATCATGGTGTCCTTGTTGACGCCCGTCAGACCCCTTGTCTTGGTGTCTGAAGTTATCAGCGAGAGCACTCTTTTCTCCAGAACTTCCACTTGACCCGGGAGGGGTTGGATGTTGTTCCCCTGGGTATACTCCTTGTAAGTGGAGTCGAAGAGTGCTCTGTAGTCTTCGGGCGTCAACTTCCCTTGCTGCTCTTTGGGGCCCCATGCCGGTCCTCCATCCTGGTGGGTGTCAGCTGGACTCGGGTTGGGGGGCGTAGCTGGTGTTGTGGGGCTCTCTCCTGTTATGGGCATTTTTGGTTTCGGAACTGGGCCGTTACCAGGCAAAGTAGGCCATTGTGTCCTTGGCGTTGTTTCGTCCTGGCTTGGTTTGCTCTCCGGGCCGCTGTCCTTTCTTATTTTCTTTCTTTGCTGGGTGGCTGTCCCCTTGGGGGATGGAGGTGTCTCCCCTTCTGGTGCCGTGTTCCCAGCTGGAGCCTTGGTGGGTACTGTCCAGGGTGTCTCTCCTTCCAGCTTGCTTTTGTTACCACTGGCCGGAGAGTCACCCCTTTTCCGTATTTGGTCCTCTTGGGGAGTGTTGGGGGGCCAATCACTGTCTTCCCCGCCGAATAGTGAGCTGATGGAGGCTATTACGTCTTCATCCAGCGCCTCGGTTTGGTCCGCGGTGCTGATTTCCTCCTTTTCTGTTGGGGAGTCGCCCTTTGGGGGAGCGGGGGATGGGTTCCCCGGTCTTCCTCCCTTGGTTCTGCCGTCCTGGGGTGCAGCTGGTTGGCTGGGTTCTGCACTTTCCCCAGCTAGTGACTTAACGGCAGCTTTTTCCGCTGGGTTGCCCTCGTGGGGAGCGGTTGCAGGTGCTTTTTGGGGGGTCGCCGCGGGCTGCGGCCCTACCCTCCCGCTTTCTTCCAAGGTCGCCGCGCGCCGGGGCCCTACCTTGTTTCCTGGCGCCGTCTCGCCGGGAGATGCATCAGCTCCCTCACATAGGGAGTCGTTCGCAGTTGAGATGCTGCGCATTTGGGGTGACGTACCCCTCCTGCCTGGCATCGTGGCGGTTGCACTGGCCGCTGGCGCGGACCAAAGTGTAGTGGGGGAAAAGAAAACCCAGGGGAATGGAGGGGGAGGAGGGGGAGGAGCGGACTTTGAAGAAATTAGAGTTTTTGACTTCCCCTCACGGGGATGTCGGGTTAGCAGCTCAGATCCCCCCGCGAGGGGGGAGAGCAGAGAAGAAAGACGCAGTGGGTGCTAGCGGGTCAGAGTGCCGCGTCGCAATTAAGAGAGAGAGGGGATAGGCATCCCTGCCCACAGAGGGGAGCAGAAACGAAGCACCCGCCCTACCCCACGTCACCCTACCCACTAACTTACCCCAACGGAAGCGAGAAAGAGAACCCTGTCTGCTCGATCCACTGGGAGAGCAGCGAAGATAGACAAAGTTTGGGCCTGGCAGGTCAGAGTGCTGCTCAGGCAATTAAGTGTGGAGAAATTAGACCATCCCCTGTCTCTAGAGGGAAGAGACCGGAACGAAGAAAAAACGCATGCAAAAAAAACAACAAAAGCAGGTCTCAACTACCAGCTAGTGGTGCTGGTCCCGAGATTCCAGTCTCCCAAAAAAGGGGATCGGTTTCCGGGTCCAAGCTCCCACAAATGTGGAGTCGGTCCTTTAGGTCCTGACTCCCCAAAGGAGGGGGTCGGTCCTTGCTAACGAAAGTTAGTATGAAAACACCTTAACCTAGCCCGAAAGCCCGGTGGCGGAAAGTTTAGTAACTGAGAGAACAGATACTACACTTTGATCTTGTTTATATATTTTATTGAGAAAGAAAAAATTGAACATAAAAAACGTGCAAAAAATTCAATTCAACAAAATTAGGCACAAGGCCCTACAAGAAATTGGGAGGGGGAGGGTACAGGGTCTTTTTGACTATGTAACAGATGAGACTTTGAAGTCTTACTCTTGACTGGCAACATTTACCAAAATACCTCAATCACTCTGTGGATCCTAATCTAACTAATAACCCCAGCGTTCAATGTAAAATTTAACTATGTACAATTTGTATATTCATTTCTGTGTGTTGTGTGTGCATTTTTTTTTTTTTTTTTTTTTTTTTTTTTTTTTTTTTTTTTGTGTGTGTGTATGTGTGAGAAAATAAAGTTCGATTTCATTAGAAAGAGTTCTTGAATTAATTGGCATAAAATGTTCGTGGAGTGGGAAAAAACTAATGAAAATGTTCATTTCAAAAATAAGGAAAAAACTACTAATGTGTTGTTAGTAAGACCCCCCTGTACTATTCTATGTGGCTAGATCCCCCACTGTTTTCCGGGGAACCGAAAACAAGCAGAGCATCCCTAATGGGGTTTGGGGAAGTCGCCTTAATGGAGGTGGGAGAAAATAAAGCAACGGATGGAGGGGGTAGGAAGGTGACCTCTGAGTAGGGGGATGACCGGGGGCATCAGCAAATAAAGATGAGGAGCAGGGGGGTTGGGCAGACTCAGAGGTTCTCTAATACCGAAAAATAAAATCAGGAACAGGATCTCATTTGTACCACCAGTCAAGAGTTACTTTACTGAACTTATAATGCTAACCTAGGCGGGATGGGTTCCGTAGGACCCAGCACCGCCCATGCCATGCCTAAGGAGGGAACACGTATTGAAACTTGGCTCCTCGACGGATGCACAAACTAGTGCTGTGCACCCACCTCTTGTCAAATTCCACTCTAGGCAACCTCTTCCAATCGCATCTGATCTTTACTTTAAGCAAATGTTTAAAGTAAACGATCAGATCCCGATCAGGAACAGATGTCCCTTCGTGGACCAACTTGAGGCGCGCGATCCAAATGGTCATACGCGCTACTGCTAGGATCGCCAGGAAAACCAAACTTTCCTCCCTGGGGAACGGCGGCTCCATGTTGTACACAAAAGTTCCTACGTCGAGATCGAGCAGACACTCGGCATCGATGCGAGCTGTTACCCCCTCGACGTACCTTAATAGGGGCTGTATCCGGCTGCAACTAAAAAACGCGTGCTCGATTGTTTCGGGCTCGCGTTCGTCACAGCACAGACAGAAGCGGCTGGTATGTTCTTTATACCGGAAAAGTACGTCGAAGAGGGGCAGCGCATTTCGGACCAGTCGCCAAGTCAGGGAGAATTCCGAGTTATTCAGAATCTCCCGTCCCGGCGCCCAACGCCATTGAGAACGGACAACCTCCATCGACCATCCCATCCGCCTACAAAGTGGATCCTTCGCGGTCCCCTCCACTAAATCCCGATACAGTTTCTTCCTTGGCTGATCGAGGACATTGGTCCCCGGCAAAGCTCTAAGAGCGGTTCGGCATTCGGAGAAGAACTTGGACTCCCCCTTCGGTCTACGACGACCTTCTACCGAAGGGTTGGGTTTGAGATTGGGAAACGAGTTCTCAACCACAGGGACCCAAGGAGCGTCTCCTTCAAGCGAACGACCCAGGAAAGCCAATCTCTCGGCGTTTCTATGACACAAGAGACTGGGCTGACCCAGGCCTCCCTCGCTCGGATTTTGAACACAGACCTCTCTGCAGACATAATGCTTACCCTCGTTCCACAAAAGTGAATCGAGGCGCCCTTGTAAGCGGGTTAGTCGTTCTGCAGGGAGAGGAAGTACAGACAAACGGTAAAGGATGAGCGGAAAGACGTATGTAGCACACGCCTCCGCCCGACCCTTCAAGGACAATTTCCTTCCAATCCAAGTCTTTACTGACGATTTGACCTTAGACTGTACTTCCGACCAATTCTTTTCCAGCTGAAGTCCCGGTCCAAACCAGACACCGAGAATGCGGACCGGTCCATCGGTCCAGCTGAAAATACCTGGAAGCGAGTTTACCCCGGTCCAGGCCCCCAACCGCAGGCCAACAGACTTGCTACGGTTGAAGATGGCCCCTGTTACTTCTTCGTATCGAGCGAGCGCCTCGACCACCGCTTGAACGTCCGTGAGGCAAGACACGAACACGGTGACGTCATCGGCGAACGCGGAAACCCTGGCTCGTGTGCCTCCAGGGAGAGCTATTCCGCGCAGGACTGGTGTAGCCGCCTCGTCCCTTAACTTGCGAAGGAGGGGTTCCAACGCCAGGACATACAACAGAGGCGACAGCGGACAACCCTGTCGCACCGACCGAGAGACAGCGAATGACTCCGACAGCTTACCGTTGATCTGCACCGCTACCGTCGGCCTGTCATACAGAACAAAGATCCACTTGCGGAAGTCCGGATTAAATCCGGCGGCCTCTAGCACAGATCCTAGGAACCGATGGTCGACCCTATCGAATGCCTTGGACTGATCCAAACTGATCAGCGCGGCTTCGGCGTCGTCTTCTGTCCCCTCTATGATCGAGCGTATCAAGTGCAAATTGTCTTGAATCGATCTCCCCTTCACAGCATAAGTCTGGTCCGGTTCGATTCAATATTGTTATATTTAATGTTTATTCACTGTTGTTATATTTAATGATTAAATGTTATATTTAAATGATTATTCAATATTGTTATATTTAAATGTTTATTAAATATTGTTATATTCAATGTTTATTCAATATTGTTATGTTTAATGATTAAATGTTTTATTTAAATGTTTATTCAATATTGTATATTTAATTTTTATTCAATATTGTATATTTAATTTTTATCCAATATTGTTATATTTAATGTTTATTCAATATTGTTATATTTAATGATTATTCAACATTGTTATATTTAATGTTTACTCAATATTGGTACATTTAATGTTTATTCAATATTGTTATATGTAATTATTAAATGTTATATTTTAATGTTTATTCAATATTTTTATATCTAAATGTTTATTAAATATTGTTTTATTTAATGTTTATTCAATATTTTTATATTAAATGTTTAATCAATAGTGTTATGTTTAATGTTTAAATGTTATATTTATACGATTATTCGATATTGTTATATGTAATAATTAGAAGTTATATTTAAATGTTTATTCAATATTTTTATATGTAAATGTTTATTCACTATTGTTATATTTAATTACTAAATATTATATTTAAACATTAATTCAATATTCTCATATTAAATGTCTAAATGTTATATTTAAATGTTTATTAAATATTGTTATATTTAATAATTGACTGTTATATTTAAATGTTTATTCAATATTGTCATATTTAATGATTAAACGTTATATTTAAATGAGTATTCAATATTGTTCTATTTTATGGTTATTCAATATTTATATATTTAATGATTAAATGTTATATTTTAATGATTACTCAATATTGTTATATTTCCTGATTAAATGTTATATTTAAATGTTTATTCCGTGTTGTTATATTTAATGATTAAATGTTACACTTAAATGTTTATTCGATATTGTTATATTTAATGTTTATACAATGAAATATGTAACGTTTATTTAATATTGTTATATTAGATGGTTATTTAATATTGTTATATTGACTTATTAAATTTTATATTTAAATGTTTATTCAATATTGCTATATTTAAATGTTTATTTATTTAACGTTTCTTCAATATTGTTTTATTTAATGTTAATTCAATATTGTTACATTTAATTATTAAATTTTATATTTAAATGATTATGCGATATTGTTATATTAATGATTACATGTTATATTTGAATGACTGTTCAATATTGTTATATTTAATGTTTATTCAATATTGTTATATTAATTATTAAATGGTTTATTTAAATGTTTGTTTAATATTTTTATAGTTAATGTTTATTCAATATTGTTATATGTAATGTTTATTCAATATTGTTATTATTAATGTTTAATCCATATTGTTATATTTAATGATTAAATGTTATATTTAAATGTTTATTCAATATTGTTATATTTAATGTTATTCCATATTTTTATATTTTATGTTTATTAAATATTGGTCTATTTAATGTTTATTAAATATTGTAATATTTCGTGAGTAAATGTTATATTTAAATGATTATGGAATATTGTTATATTTTATGATTAAATGTTATATGTAAATGTTTCTCCAACGTTCTTATATTTAATGATTAAATGTTATATTTAATTGATTATTCAATATTTTAATATTTAATAATTAAATTTCATATTTCAATGTTTATTCAATGTTGTTATATTTATTATTTATTCATTGTTGTTATATTTAATGATTACATATTATACTTCAATGATTTTTCTATATGTAATGATTGAAAGTTATATTTAAATGTTTATTCAATGTTGTTATATTTAATGTTTGTTCGATATATATTTAATGGTTATTCAATATTTTTATATTTAATGATTAAATGTTATATTTAAATGTTCATTCAATATTTTTATATTTAGTGTTTTTTTTCAATCTTGTTATATTTAATGTTTATTCAATATTCTCATATTTAATTATAAAATGTTATATTTAAGTGTTTATTCAATATTGTTATATGTAATATATATTTCATATTGTTATATTTAATGATTGAATGTTATATTTAAATGATTATTCAATATTTATATATTTAATGATTAAATGTAATATTAAAATATTTATTCAATATTGTTTATTTAATGATCAAATTTTATATTTATATGTATCCAATATTGTTATATTTAATGTTTATTCAATATTGTTATATTTAATTATTTAATTTTATATTGAAATGACTATTCAATACTGTTATTTTTAATAATTGAATGTTATATTTAAATGTTTATTCAATATTGTTATATTAATGATTAAATATTATATTTTAAATATTATTCTATATTGTTATATTTTATGTTTATTTAATATTTTTATATTAAATGGTTAAATATTATATTTAAATGATTATTCAATATTTCTATATTTAATGATTAAAGGTTATATTTAAATGTTTATTCAATTTTGTTACATTTAATATTTCTTCGATAATGTTATATGTAATGATTAAATGTTATATTTAAATGATTATTCAATATTGTTTTATTTAATGATTAAATATCATATCTAAATGTTTATTCAATATTTTTATATTTAATGTTTATTCAATGTTGTAATATTTAGTATTTATTCAATATAGTTATATTAAATGTTTAGTCAATATTGTTATATTTAATGATCTAATTTTATATTTAAATGATTATTCAATATTGTTATATTTAGTAATTGAATGTTATATTTAAATGTTTATTCAATATTGTTATATTGAATGATTAAATGTTATATTTAAATGATAATTCAATATTGTTATATTTTATGTTTGTTCAATATTTTTTATTTAATGATTAAATTTTATATTAAAATGATTATTAAATATTGTTATATTTAAATATTAAAGTTTATATTTAAAGGTTTATTCAATATTGTTATATTTAATATTTATTCCATAGTGTTATATTTAATGATTAAATGTCATATTTTAATGCGTATTCAATATTGTTATATTTAATGATTAAATATTATATTTTTAAGTTTATTCAATGTTGTCATATTTTATTTTTATGCAATATTGTTTTATTTAATGTTTATTCAATATTGTTATATTTAATGATTAAATGTTATATTTTTATGATTATTCAATATTGTTATATTTAATGATTAAATGTTATATTTAAATGCTTATTCAATGTTGTTATATATAATGATTAAATGTTATATTTAATATTTTATTCAATATTGTTATATTTAATGTTTATTCAATATTGTTATATTTAATGTTTATTCAGTATTGTTATATGTAATGATTAAATGTTACATTTAAATGATTATTCAATATCGTTATATTTAATGATTAAATGTTATATCTAAATGTTTATTCAATATTGTTATATTTAACGATTTTATGCTATATTTAAATGATTATTCAATATTGTTATATTTATTGTTTATTCAATATGGTTATATGTAATGTTTATTCAATATTGTTATATGTAATTTTCATTCAATATTGTTATATTAATTATTAACTGTTATATTTAAATGTTTATTCAATATTGTTATATTTAATATTTATTCAATATTGTTATATTTTATGTTTATTCAATATTGTTATGTTTCATGAGTAAATATTATATTTAAATGATTTTTCAATATTGTTATATTTTTATGATTAAATGTTATATTTAAATGTTTCTCTAATATTCTTATATTTAATGATTAAATGTTATATTTAAAGGATTATTCAATATTGTTATATTTAATGATTAAATTTTATATTTAAATGATTATTCAATATTGTTATATTTAATGATTAAATTTTATATTTAAATGTGTATTCGATATTGTTATATTTAACGTTTTTCAATGTTGTTATATGTAATGGTTATTCAATATTATTATATTTAATGTTTATTCAATATTGTTATATTTAATAATTACATGTTTTATTTAAATGATTATTCAATATTGTTATATTTAATGATTAATGTTTATTCAATATTGTTTTATTCAATGTTTATTCAATATTGTTATATTTGTTGTTTATTCAATATTGTTATATTTAAACGATTTAAACGATTATTCACTAATGTCATATTTTATGATTAAATGATTATTCACTAATGTCATATTTTATGATTAAATGTTATATTTTAATGATTATTCAATAGTGTTATATTTAATCTTTATTCAATATTGTCTTATTTTGTGTTTATTAAATATTGTTATATTTCATGTTTATTCAATATTGTTATATTTAATGATCACGATGAGGAAACGAGTACATGTTACGAATTTGGAAATCTGGAAAGATGGTGGGATCCTTCTTCCGCTCCAGATGATATCTCACTATTGATGCAATTCTCCATCTATATAAAAGCCAAGTACGTCCAAGGATGAATACTGCTGCCATATCTGGGCAGGAGCTGCTAAAAACAGCCTATCCTGCCTTGACAGAGTACAAAATAGACTTTGCGACTTAATGGGGGATGCCCTTTTCTCTACCCTGCAACATCTCTCCCACAGAAGGGACGTTGCGAGCCTATCCTTGTTTTATTGTTATTTCCATGGCAGGTGCTCGTCTGAACTCCAATCTCTGGTCCCCCTTCGCCTATCTTTCATGAAAAACACCCCTCTAGCTGAATCCACTGTGAAAAATTTCCCCCACTCTATATCTGCCTAAATCAAAACGTGGATTCCATGAACAAAGCTTCTTTCTTATAACTGCACGCCTGTGGAACTCTGTTCCGTCTGCCTGCTTCCCTCCTGACTACAACTTGGATGTGTTCAAGTCCAACGTTAACAAATTCCTAATGAACCGCCCCCTTAAGTAAACACTTCATCAAATCTCCACACTAACGTAATGTACTTGCAATAACCTTTATCCCTGAGTGGCTTCCGGGCCTTGATAAGTGGTGACCACTGTGTAAAAAAAAGGGGGGGTCCGAGGAAAGAAGATAATCAAGTAGAAAATGTTCAGAAATAAGATTTAATAATTAATTGGGTTAAAGTTATGTTCATTGAAGGTTTACAATAAGTTTATCGGAACAGTACTTATGAAACAAGCAAATCTTCAATGATGCAACAAGAACTGAAGCTAGGCATACAATACGGGATCTATTTCATTAGAAACTTTGTCCCTTATTCAACAGGGAGGGGCTAGTAGTTGCTGCACTATACTCAACCCTAACCCTAACCTAGGATGAAGCAGCAGAACTCCATACTTGAGTGGATAGCAACTTTGGAGAGAGATATTGGGATACTGGGAAGCGTGAGAAGTTTTCTATCTCGGTAGAGGAAGTCTTTGCAACAGCAATGGATGCATATTCAATTTCACGTTGCCAGAAAATGCCAGTGTTTTGTCTCGGCTGCTTTGAATGTGATATAATTATATACATAATTATTTTTTCTAAAGCTTCAGTCATTGTGTGGACATCTGATTTGCTTTAATGCCGGGAATAAAACATCAGCAAATACAACCATCGTAAATGCAATTGTATCGAACAAGATCAGGAATCAAGTATCAAGTCCTGGCATAGGATACACTGACATTCATGTGATTTTTATATCCATGATCATCGGAACTTTCTTTTAGCTAAAATAATCTGATTTTATTAAATAATCGTCCAGTAATACCATACGAATTTATTTTCCTTCTTTTTTTGTGCTTTATATGGTTGGTTAGAAGCTCTAATGGGTGAATCATTTCTGTGTAGGGCACTTATTAAAGATGAGAAATGTGTAAGATCATCTGTGTCTCTTCCTCTCGATAATAGTTGACCTCAATGTTTGTGTGTTGTGGTTTACTTCTCCCTCATCTTCGTTTGTGGCGATCTGTTGTCTTGCCGAACCCGTACCGCACAAGGACTGGTTTACAACTATAGAAAAATAAAACAACGCCAACTCACAAAAGAAATGACAAACTTGGATAAAAAAAAAGATGGATGAGTGCCATAATAGGAACACTGTATTATTTCACGCCGGTGGCTTAGTCACGTTTTAATACATCAGCTAATATCTAACTGAGATAAATTGTTTTCGATCGAGACCATCATTGTCATTATTCATTTCTATTCTGAATTGCTCCCACTCGACTTCGACTCCAATCAATCCAATCGAATCCTATCTTCCCTCTGCTGAGTTCTCACTCCAAAATGTATATACTTTTGATCAGAAATCCTAAACCTTCGGTCTTGTCTTAGAATGACTTATGAGCAGAAAACGAAGTCCTCTCGATTACTCTCAGATGACTACTCATTTGACTTTTTTTATATCAATTATTTATTCCTAATGTTCGAAGTATTGACTCTATATTTCACACATCTCCTCTTATTATCTTTTATACTAGCATGGGCGCCCGGCGTTGCCCAGGTGTTTGGATGTGTATGTTGAGAAACCAACTTTATTAGTTTATTGTGGAAGTATAATCCATAAGGAAAATAAACAACCCACTTTTAAAAGAGAAATTACGAGTTTTTTTATATTTTATTCGCAGTTTCGTGTTATTGGTGTCAAAAATTCCTACAAAAATTCTGGTACACCTAGTGTATCAATTGTACATTGTTTATCAATTATGCATTGTGTATCAATTATGCATTGTGTTACGACCACCGCCAAACCGAAGGCGGCATTTTTTTAAATTAAGGCTAGACAATTTAAAGGAGAGGATAACTTTCAAAAATAGCGGCGAAAAAATGTGTCTAGTTGAAGGGGAAGATATTAATGTTTTTAGCCAATTTTTCGCTATTTGTCGTATGAAAGGTCGAACTTAAAACGATACTGATCTTGGTAAAATCCGTCGCCTCTATTTAAAGTTTAAGGCAGACATGCAAACAGACATACATACATACATTTATATATTGGTAACTAAAAATTTTCGACCCAAACTGATAAAAAAGCTTGCCCTATCTCTGAATACCCTTTATGTAAAATTTCAAATATTTAGACCAGAAATTGTCTGAGTAATTTGGAAGAGACCGCAGAGGTCAACTTTTTTTTAAACTTTGACCCTTATTATGACCCCTTAAAATTTATTGTTTTGGGCTCAAATTAAGTTATTAAGTTAGATCCATGTCCAAGGAATCTATATCTAAAATTTCAAGTGCGTAGACCCAAAATTGTCGGAGGAGTTTGGTAGAGTTCTCAAAGGTCAAATCGTTGAACTTTGACCCCTTAATCGCCAAATTTCTGGCTGAAAACCGATCACATCGATTTTCCCAAATCTCAGTACCATGTATATCAAATTTCGAGACTAAAAATTGACAGAGCTATTGCGTAGGGAAATTTACACAGACATACAGACACACAGATACACAGATACGTTCACTTTTATAAATATATAGATAAATTACAAAACAAAAATTATACAATCATATTACAAAAATTTTACACAATTTTTTTTTTTTTTTTTTGCATTTTCACTCAAACAAGGCACAGTACCACTTCGATGTATGAGGCTATTATCAGAAACAAACACTATGATGTATGAAGCTATTATCAGGAACAAACACTTGAACTTCTGCATGTCAGTACAGTCAGGGAAGTTGGGATCTGGAAAATAATTCCAAAGTCTAGAAGTCCTAAAAAAGAAAACATTAGAGTAGAAGGCTTTCTGGTATCTGGAAATTTCTATTCTGTAGGGGTGGGATTTAGCTGCCTGCTGAACTTATATTATACACCCACATAACATATATTATCCAACAAATCATACATTAATATTACATAATTTACGAAGCAACAACATGACAATCAACCAAAAATAAGAACAGCAAAACAAAAAGCGACTGGATGATATCAGAAACAGAATAAAAAGGGTGTCTTTAACTGTCTTGCCAGTCAAAGACTGTTTGAGTACTCTTGAAAACCATACAATGTAATAAACCCTGTTTGGACAGGTTCCTTCCCACTAGTGTATGCTTCCCATGCCAGAAAGGAGAAATCAGCCTCGTCCACAGGTAGAAAAAAAACACAAGCAGAGGACTTCTGACTCATCTTCCACAGAAGGACCTTTTACATACCTTTTATCAAGAAGACTTTCAAATCACATAATATTATATTAATACACATTTCTTCATGTTATTTTTCCCTCGCTAATATAAGCAGAATTATATGTTTCACTTCTTTTTAAGAGGACTCTCATATATAAACAGGCATGCCTCCATTTTGCTTTCTCCCATCCAGCAATCAGGAGGAAAGTTTCACTTCCTAGTAAGAAGACTTTATTTACTTCTGAACGTGTTAAGCAATCCACTATTTCTTTCGCAAGCAATAAAATCAACGCCCTTACGCAATTTTACAAAAACAGAACATGAAACAGTGTCTCTTAACAAGTGACATTTTTTTTACATAAAAATACAATATTTCAGCAGTCTCTATTTTTAGCAACACATTAAAAAAACAATGTTAGATAAATAGATCCCTTCTTGAAGCAAACATGGTTAAAACATATAACATTTTCTTGTTAATTCTGCTTGTCTTTCGCTTTGTTTTTGTAAATTGAACTCTTCCTCCTCCTTCTCCTCCTCCTCCTCCTCCTCCTCCTCCTCCACACAAATCACAAGCTTACCTCAATACTTTTATGTCTCCTTCCACATGTATTGTGGACACCTTTGATCAGAAAATCACAACAATAAAATGCTAAGATTTATAATGTATCACACCTAATAATAACTAATAATAACTAGTAATAACTAGTAATAACTAATCATAACTACCGCAATCACCAACTGGCCCAATTTTATTTCTACTTGTTACACATTCTCAAACCATTAAATGTTTTTCCATTTAAACGCTATTTTACACATCTTTTTTCTATTTTAGATTTCTAAAGAAACCATTCACGGTGATTTTATTCACCTGCCATTAGGTCGTATAACTGATTGCATATCCTATGCACATACCGTTCCCGTTTTCACCATGCCGTATCCCTATCTAATATTTTAATTCCCAGATGCCTCTTTTGCCATCATCTATCAGTAACACATGTTTGGAAGTCCACTAAATATTCTGACCAATCATGATGACTTTAATGAAAAACTCCTATGCAGCAGTGTTTATATCATTTCCGTTTGATTTACTTAACTATCACTCTTCCACTAATGTGCAATTAAAGGTCCGCTCAACAATGGGAAACCTTATAAACAATTGACACATGGTGCAATACGGCTCTCCTGCTGATTTCCTAGCAAACTTGCCCAGTGTATTTCCTGTCTGTCAACTGGGAAGTTACGTTATGTCATAAACACAAAAATGACTCTAAACAGAATTTAAAGATTATGAAGACATCCAAATCAATCCAGCAGCATTTGATAATGATAAAAATTAGAATCCTATATCATTTTGTAAGAAGAATTTGTTAAATATTTGAGAAAAATGTTTATTTTATAGATTTGGCAAAAAAACCTTCCGACTTTAAAATACAACAACCAATCACGAATATCTTTTTTTTTAGTTTTTAATATTGTATTTGGGTTTATTTTAATTTGATGAGATGTTAAACAATTTGAAACGTAAAAATAAAGCAATTCCGATTAAATCTAAATATTAACATTTATTTTACAATTATATTGATTACATAATTAAAAAAACAAAACATTGGATTGCTTCTACAGCAGCCCTGTATGTAGTAAAACGTTCTCTCAAATCGTTTTCTTCCCTTTTTGTGATTGATTAGGCAAAATATACTAATAACAACTCTGAACGTGAAAGTAATTCACCGGAAAATATCGCTTTGAATTAGTTTTAAATAGGTTGCTTTTTGTTTTACCGTTAGTGTCTAACTTTTGTATTTGTTCATTTAGATTCTCAACCAAACCTTTTTGCGTGTATAAACACGCGAAAAGGTTTGGTTGAGAATCTAAATGAACAAATACAAAAGTTAGACACTAACAGTAAAACAAAAAGCAACCTATTTAAAACTAATTCAACTCTATAGAATGAACGTACTCTCTATTTTATATTGTTTACATATATGCGATATCAGTTAACAAAATTGGATATTAATTGTGAAAAAAGACATTTTATAAATTATTTGTGTCTTTTCTAATTCTATGATTGTTTCATTTCTTAAACAACATTTAGCAGAACCGACTTGATTTCCAGTAAGTTGCAATCAATAATATTTTTGAATTGAAAGTGAACAAATTAATGCCTTTCTTGTTCGTTCTTTACAATATTTAAAAGATTAATAAGTTTGTATCGAAATTATCAATTCCAATGTTTATATATATGAATAAATATTTTGTTTCGCGTTTACAAAACGTTTTCAATGAAATATGTTAATGCTACACGTATTTCAAGTAACTCTACGAAACGATAACGCACCAACAAACTCACAGGTAAGATCATGATAATATTTGCTCTACCTACTTTTAATTACGTTTTACCATTTTATTCAATTCTTCATTATCATTTCTTTTCTAAATGTCATTCAACCAGTTTTTTTCTATATTTGCATTTTGTATAATTCTGGCGCTTCTCCTCTTCAGATTAGAAGCATTTAATTTCAAAATACTATGGCCTAAAGAGTTATTTCTTTATTTTCCTCTTCACTTTTCCTTATTGTTCTTATGATATAATAAAATTATTTATAACTGGGGTGTCATCAGGGGTCACATCAGAGATGCTCCACGGCAAAATATCTGTTCTCTTTCTGCTGAACAGTGCGCAAATGAGATCACTGAATGGTTCAAAGTGACAGTTGAACACATGTTTCCACATGTAAGTTCTAAAACAAACCGAACTCTCTCCAATGGTTAACTCCTACTTGCACAGCTGCCATTGTTCAAAGGCAGCATGCATACCGCAGATTCATCCGACATAAATCCAGTAGAAATAGACAAAAGTTTATAGAAGCTAGAAGTAATTATAAGAAAGAAATAGCCATAGTCAAGAGAGAATATACCAAAAAGTATGTAGACGAAGAAATTAGAAACTCGTGATTTACAGTGTAGTAAACAATTGATAATCAACTATCCGGGTTTTGTGATGAGTCAGTAGGGATCTAGTTGCCCGGTCATGGCATAGGCGACCGCAACTGGTCGTGCTATCAATAAGTATCCTTTTAGCCATTTTAACGGCCAATTCTGCTCTTCCGTTGCTTTGAGGGTAATATGCCGATGATGTTCGTTTCCTCATGCCTCAATGATCGAGGAGCCGGTTATATACACTGGAGTCAAATGATGGTCCACCATAGGTTGACAGTTCCTCCGGGATGCCGTGCATGCAGAAACCGTTTCATCGAGTGTCACATGTGGCCTTGGCATTCCCGGACGACATCAGAGTGACTTCTATCTATCCGGTATATCTATCTGCATATACTAGGTAGTTCTTCCCTTGTAAATCGAAAAAGTCTGTCACCGTCTTCTGAAATAGGAACTCGGGGTTCGAGGGCGGCATTAGAGGTTCCCTCGGTTGTGACAGAGCCATTACGTTGCATACTTTGCACTGAGCCCGGGTCTAATGAATACTCAACATTCCATTGACCCCCTGACATGCTGAATGGAGCGATTCCAGTACCTCCGCACGTAGGTTTCTGGGTATGAGGATTTTATCTTCCATTATCGTCACCCCTTCCAAGCAATATAACTCCTTTTTCATATGCCAAAACTGCCGAATTGTCTCCGGCAGTTTGTGCCAAGATTTAGGGAAACCATTTTGTATGAATTCGGCGATGGTACGGCATTCCTCGTCAGTAGCAGTTGCAGCCACAATCCTGTCCCATATTATTGCCCTTATTTGGGGGTCCTGCTCATAGGTGGAGTTAAATGACGCTCTTATTGCGCTATCCATGGTTTGTGTGATGTCCTTTTCGTTTGCTTCCTCTTAGCTTAACGTTACTGGGCATCTCGATTTACAGTCTGGTGCCACATTGAGTTTGCTAGGGAGATGCTTTATTCGAAATTTGTACATCAAGGACCGTTCTTTGAAGTTGAACAGTCTTGGGTTCTTTATGTCTTCCAGAGCTTTGTCCAAGAAGATCTTCACCAAGGGCTTATGGTCCATGATGACTAACAGCGCTGGGCATCACAAAACGAACATGTGGCATGCTTCCAGTTCGTAAACTAATGCCAATGTCTTTCCTTCAACTGGTGCATATCGGGACTCTGCGTCATTAGTAAATCGGAAGCTGGCCAGGATTAATCTCCAGTGGTCCTCACCACACTTTGGTCTGGCTTCGGTGGCACAGTTGCAGTGCTTCTGGAAAAGAAAATATCCCAAGCCTGTCCTACTGAATTCCGTTGACAAACAAGTTGGTCTGTTCACTTTGAAGGTTCTTACACCATTCTCGATCTCTTCTGTGATCCTTCTTTTCGCCTCTTCAAAGATTCGATCGAGTGTGCTGTCACAGTAGAACTTTCGATTTTTTGTCTTCAGCAGCTTCTGGAACGGGGCCATTACTTCAGCCTGAGAAAAAGCATAGGCTACCTGATTTACCATTCCAAACCAGGATCTTATGTCAGTTATATTTTTTGGTGTCGGAAAATTCCATATTGCTTCAATCATTTTTTTTTGGTGGGTTTTATCCCGTCTTCCGTTATCAAGAACCCAGCAAATTCCACCTCTTTTTCTACAAAGTGAAATTTCTGAGGGTTGAATATGATACTATTTTTGCTGCAGTTATTTATGTACTCCATAGTATGCCAAAATGCTGTTTCAATAGAGTCGTCCCATAGTATCGTGTCGTCTATACATCTTGTTTTCCTAGGCATATCTACAGTGATATTGTCGAACCTGCATGTATATGTGTCTCCTGATGCTTGGAATCCTTGTGGTACCCAAAGATAACAGTATCTACCCCATTCCGTGATAAAGGTAGTTGAATCTCTTGCCGATGGAGATAGGGTTAGGTTATGATAGCCATTCCATGCATCCAAGACGGTTTTTCTAGTTTTCGCAGGCACTCGCGATGCCTGGTTGAAAGAAGACGGTATACGATGAGTTTCTCGTAGGGTAGCGGCATTGAGCTTTTCTAGGTCTACCGCCATTCTAGAGCACCATGTTGTAGGTGTACCCACTGGTACAGGTTCTATGATGCCCAATGCCATGTCTCGGTCGAGGTCCTCCTTGACTCTTCTCTTCCAATCGTGTGGGACCGGGATTGGGGTGTGGACAGCTGAGGGTTTGGCCTCTGGGATGAACGTGATGTCCATGGGTTTTCCTTTCATCGCCCGCAGCCGTTGATGTGGACATACATTGAATGCACTGGACTCAAAATGCTTCTTCATCCATCGTTCACATCAGGATCTGTTTTCTTCTGTAGGGGCAAAAGACCGGCTTAGGTGGGACATTAATTCTTTGCACATGGTGCCTTTCCGCCATCGCTAGTTGCCACATTTTGCTGGGAAGTTGGGTCTGGAAAGTCCTTTGGAACCAGACCAATATCTTTTAGGGCTGACTCAGACAGGTAGAAATCTGATGTATTTTTTGATACATATATAATCTGACGTGTTTCCCGTGATCCTACTCTGATTTTAGCAAATAACATGCCTTTTATGTTTAGTAGGTTTTCTGTGATTCCCTGAATTCGGTGGCTGGTTGGTATTAGATATTTATTTGGGAACTTCAGATATTTTTGGATTTCTGGTCTGCTAGAGCATGTCTGTGCCCCAGTGTCTGCGACTGCATCAATCCAGTGAGTATGGAGGCCAGCTGGCCCTATGGAGATGAACCCGAATTCTGCATGGGCCTCTGGAATCGGAGTTATCTCTACCAACAGGGTTGGTGCTGGATCAGGAGTATCTCTTTGGAACTTATATTTGTTCCAAATAAGGTGCGTCAATCCGGTGAGTATGGAGGCCAGCTGGCCCTATGGAGATGCGTCCAAATTCCGCATGGGCCTCTGGAATCGGAGTTATCTCTACCATCATAGTTGGTGCTGGATCAGGAGTACCTCTTTGGAACTTATTTTGGTTCCAAATAAGGTGCAGCAAGGCCTTTGGTTTTGTCAGATTAGCTTCACCTCTCTTTTTTATTTGTCCATCTTAGCAAATCATCCGGTTACAACACTTTTTGTGTCTTTGGGTAGTGAAAGTTCTGGATTCTGCTCCGACCATTCCCCTGTAGATCTGTTGCTGGATCCCTGCTTTGGTTTTCGGCAGACCCTTTTTAAATGCCTGGTCAAGCCGCAATTGTGACGAGCATCTTTGCTGCCGGGCAGCCCCCTTGTCCTTTGGAACCGTCAGAATGTGAGCTCTTCCCACACCATTTACAAGGTCCAATGTCTCTCAGGGTTGATACAGTCTGGTTCTTGCGAGGCCGCTACCTGCGACTCAACCTCTGTATGCTCGTTGTAGTAGGGTACTGTGGAGATGAGGGATAGACTTGTTCTTGGTCTCTAGGCTGACAAGCCTGTTGAATTTTTTTCCAGTGTCATAAGCGTTGCAACCTCCAACAGCACCTTGCTTTGATGCTCCAGGTTTGCCAGCCCTGTCACCATTTGTCCTGTTACCATATCGTTGAAGTAGCTGACTTTCCGACCGCATCCCGTTCAGACGTCACTAAAAAGTCAAAGAATTTTGCAACTGATCGAAGTCGTGCCACAAAGTCCGTAACTGATTTCCCCTCCTTCTGCCTTATCGAGTGGAATTCTTGCCAGTACACTTCTTTGTGTAGGCTTCTGACGGCTACAAGCTTTATGCGTCATAACGGCTGTTCTTACGTAATGGAGTTCAGTATTTCTGCTCCTACCATGTCGAACATCAGCCTGTTTACTTCTGGGGAACAGGCTGTTTTCAGCTCGTTTCTAAACACTATTGACTCTGTCAACCCACACATCCTCTTGTATCTATTTCAGGAGTCAATGAATATCGCCCAGTCACAATCCCATGAGTTTGTTTCTATGGTAGGTTTGTCTTGCTGGACTGTCTTCCATCTCTTTGCAGGGCGATGTTCTCTTGTTGTAGCTCGAGGATCTGTTGAAGTAATGTCTGCTGTGTTTGTTCATCCATATTCCTACGTTGTTTCCTATATTGGCGACGCCATATAAAGTGTCTGCTGGACGACGTATATTTGAAAGCACACCCGTGGCCGTGAATATCTTGTTTAAGTAGCCCACTCTCACCTCTCATGCAAGCCGGTGAGTCTACTTCTATGGGGGTGTGACGCCAAGACCACTCCGGTCTACTAACTGGGCGTCTTGGATTCTATTCCACCTCTACAGAGTCTATAATTAATCAAGCTCTAGTCCACCACCTCACAGCTGCTAAACTTCTGTCTCACCAACAATACGGGCTTAGACAAGCTCGTTCTACTGTAGAAATCCTAACTGTAATCTCTGAACATATATAGCATGCACTGGATAAAGCAGAGGAGGCTAGGGAAGTAGCCTTACATATATCTAAGGCCTGTGACAGGGTATGCCATGATGGTCTTCTCATGAAATTTGGATCATATGGTATTACTGGGTGAATACTTAACATAATTAAATCCATAAAGTTTCATTTCAACGGCGGGTATCACCAATGTCATGATATGTATGTGGTAACGGGAAATGGCCGATGTCCATTAATGCCAACGACGTGTCAGCGACGTGAACACGGATCAAGATCGCTCACACCTCACCATAAAAAAAATGTCAGAAATTTAAAAGTTTATAATATAGTTTTATTTAACAATAAAAATAAATCACATCATTTGTGTGTTGTTGTAATTTAATATGCGTTTGCCGATTCAACACACAAGAAAAAGATTATATCATTCAATGTTTAACAATATGTTGAATATTTTCGTACAAAGTGTCCTGGAAATAAATGTTCTTATTTTAGAACTATGTATAATCGCGGGGACTTCATATATTTTTCTCTTAAATAGAGTCTAGTAGGACTTGAGTAAAAGAACTGTAGCAAAAAGGAGAAAAGAGAAACCCTTCTTCGACTGAGGCAATCATTTTTTTCTTTAGAGAAAAATGTTTCTATTTTTTTTAACACAAGGAAATAAAATTTTTATATGAGTAATGAGATCCAGTAATGTGATCATTTTAATCCAGTACGCTTTAGAGGCTTTAGGTGCATGGCTCGATAAATCAATGTTAGTGATTTTACGTCATGAGACGGAGCGAGTGGTTCATTCATGTTATTGCGTCCTGAACTGAATTGAATGGGTTTCGTGACTCTTTATATATGCTTTGACCGGCTCCCAGAGGAGGCCATCAGAAAAGGAATTTTAAAAAAGTGCTTTCTTTGAGCGTTGATTGGATAGAAAGTGAATGCCCTGTCACGTGGTATAGTCTTAAACTACGTCCGCGCGCAGAGGGACAGATTTACTTTTTACTTCGACAGAATTTGAGTGGGTGGATACGAAAAATGTATGCGTAACTGAAACGTTATTTATCCATCCATTTTAATGTCTCTAGCATATCGCTACACCGGGCAACACCAGTTGTCTTCAAGAGTTCAAAAGGGTTTCCGTATTAAACAATTCAAAGCGGGTTGGTATAGCGTAAAACTAGACATACATAACGAAAACTAAGTCACTGGTATGAATAACAGTAACCTAAAAAAAATAAAAATGATAATAATAAGCACGTTCCAAAATAATTTTCCAGAACAAGTTTTATTCATCTTGCTCGAATTTCTTCCCGTAACTCTAACTGTATTTGAAAATAGAATAGTTCCCAGAACTAATTAGCTCCCAAGACTTGGGTTAATTAGCATGGCCTTTCACCGAAGTGTATAATATACATTCTAGGCGTAAGAGACGTGCAGGGTGCCGTCGGTTATCGACTCCATTTTAGAAGAGCAATCTGTGCGTCAACTATCTTGATCGCATCTTTGTGTATTTCTAATCACAAAATTGTGGATGTAGTAACTTTCATCATGTTCATGATAAGATACTATTCGATAGAGTGGTCCTTTTCATTTTATTCGGTTATATTGTGTTTCATGAGGGACTAACAAGAGTTTTCACTGTCTTGAGTTGCGTCCCTACCGGTGTACATTTTGCTTGGTTTAGAAATGTTAAATAAAGACGCCATTATGTAAAAGCTAATCTATCGTTATATCTTTTATAATCGATTGGCATCCTCAATAAGATAATGACACATGGCGGCAGCGGTGGGATGGAAAGATGTCCAAGTAAGATGTGGAAAAAATAAGAAGCAGAAAGTTATTTGCAGAAACAGATAAGTAACTTTATTTTTCTTGTTTCAAATTATAATTTATACGTGCGCCATGTGGACGGGGAAAAAATTTCGGAAGCGGACATGGAAGAAATAAACAGACCAGTGGCTGGCATAAGGCCTCTGGTGCCCCTATGTATGGAAGACAATTTAGCGGCGAATTGGAAGTTGTTTAAACTGAAATGGTATAACTACGCCATTATTGCGTGTTTGACGAAACAGTCATTACAATATCAGAGGGCACTTTTGCTTCATACGTTGGGAGACAATGCATTGAAAGTTTACTATGGGTTTCAATTTTCAACACGGATGGACGAAAGAACATCCACCGAAATTATTCAGGCATTTGAAAAATATGCTATAGGAGAAACGAATGAAACCTACGAGCGTTATGTATTTCATTCTAGAAAGCAAGGAAAATCAGAGATTGTGGAATCTTTCATTATGGCACTTCGGACGTTGATAAAAACGTGCAATTTTTGTGACAATTGCGTTTCATCAGTACTCAGAGATCAGGTGGTACTGGGAATACACAACCCCCAGACACAAGCTGACAGTTAGACTTACAACAATGTATTGACACCTGTAAGCTGTCTGAAAATGCTACAGTCCAGTCCAGAATCCTAAGGCCTCAAGGAGTGAACAGGGTTGATTTTAAACCCAGCAGAAAGACATCGGCACAATCTGACATAGATTGCTTGGCATTGCGACATGGAGTGAGCAAAGAATTATGTCCTGCATTTGGTAAAACCTGTTATAAATGTAAGGGAAAAACTACTTTGCCATGAAATGCAAAGTATAAAGGAAAAAGAAGGTGCAGACTGTCAAAACCCAACATTATGACCAGGAAAACGACAGTAGTAGTTGTTCAGACTATGAACATGTAAACAGCGTAACAATAAAGGTGAATGCTGCAAGTCAAGAGGTGATAAAAGCGAAAATGATGTTGAAAGGAAAACCAATTGCCTTTCAGCTCGATAGTGGTGATAGTCCGTGAACATATTGAATGAGAAACACATGATTGGAAAAACACTGAAACATTCAAATAAGACTCTTGTCATGTGGAATGGAGCAGAAGTGAAGCCATTGGGAGAATGTCGAGTGAAAATGATAAACCCCAAAACTGAACAAAAATAAGTTTGTCATTGTGAAAGTAGATTTCCATCCCTTACTTGAGCAAATGCAATCCAGAAAATGGAACTTGTCATAATCATTAACGACAAATTAAAAATGGTCGCCAAAGTTTCCCAAATGAATGAATCCAGCAGCCAGTACTCAGACAGCATTATCAATGACTTCAGAGATATATTCAAGGAAGAATTGGGTCAATTACCAGGAGAGGTACATTTGCAGGTGGATCTAGGAGTAACACCAAATGTTGCAGCAACATGGAGAATACCAGTGGCACTTAAGGAGAAGCTAAAAGTCGAGTTAGAAAAACTGGTAAAGAAGAATGTTATTGAACCAGTGAATGACCAAACACTATAGGTAAATGCTTTAGCACTGGTAGCTAAGAAAAATGGAAGCCTACGGATATGCATAGAACCAAGACCACTGAATAAAGCTTTAAAGAGGGAAATTTTCAGTTACCTACACTGGACGATTTACTACCAAAACTGACTGACAGCAAGGTATTTTCTACCCTGGATCTACGAGATGGATTTTGGCATGTAAAATAAGACGAAGCCAGCAGTCGCTTACCAATATTTTCTACACCACATGGTAGGTTCCGGTGGGAAGTTTTACCTTTCGGGATTGCTCCAGCACTAAAGATATTTCAAAAGACCCTTTTTGACAATGTGTCTGATTTAAAGGGGGTGGTTAACAAAGCGGATGCTCTTCTGGTGATTGGGAAGGGTAAAACGTTGGAGGAAGCAACAATTGATTATGACCAAAAACTCAGGAAACTGTTGCAGAGATGTTATAATCGTGGGATGCGATTGAATGCTGAAAAATTGAACCTACAACAAACGTCTATATCTCTCCTGGGATACATGATTACCAGTGATGGTTTATGTCCTGATTCTGGGAAGGTAAGAGCCATAAAAGAGATGCAGTGCCTAACAGATGTGAAGGGAGTGCAACGATTGGTTGGATTCGTAAATTACCTGGCAAAATTTCTACCACACATATCTGACGTGATGGCTCCAATTAGAAATTTAATGAAGGCAGATGTGCCATGGACATGGTCCTAAATTTATGAAGAGGCTTTTGGGAAAATTAAAGAGTTAGTGATTGAGGCACCAGTATTAAGGTACTATGACCCCAACAAATCTTTGGTCATTCAATGTGATGCAAGTGAGAAGGGCAGGGGGGGGCTGCACTACTGCAAGAGGGTCAACCCCTAGCCTATATCAGCCGTGAACTAACTGACACAGAAACTCGGTATGCACAGATTGAGAAGGAACTACTAGCAGTAGTCTACGCATGTTTCCCCAATATACGTTTGGTCGACAGATAACAGTAATAACTGATCATAGGCCACTGGAAGCGATCATGAAAAAAGAATTGGTGAAATGCACAAAACGATTGCAAAACATGCTGATGCGACTACAGGCTTACGATGCCACAGTTCTGTACCATCCAGGTAAGAAAAATTTTCCTTGCAGACACAATATCAAGAGCATATATCTATGGATTGGGCGGTGAATATATGGACAATGAAGATGATGTCAAGGAAGCAGAATATATTCCTGTAACAGAGAGAAGGCTGCTTGAACTGCGCTCAGCCACGAAGGAAGACAGAAGCATGCAGCAGTTGCAGCAAGTAATTCTTGAAGGATGGCCAGAAGACAAAATACATCTTGACTCAGAGGTGAGACCATATTTTAATATGCGGAGTGAAATGAGGGTGCAAGATGGGTTAATTTTCAGAGGAAACCGAATAGTGGTCCCACTGACACAGCGGGGAGTGTTGAAAGAAAAGCTGCATTCCACACACCTGGGAGTAGAGGGATGTTGCAGTAGGTGTGTCAGAAACTTCGTGAAAAATCTTGAATAATTCCACCCCTTGTCTTTCCAAGCTTATAACTACCTGAAAAATGTAATTCAAACCCTATTTTTTTTTCAATTAAAGGAGCAATGACAAAGGTTTCATTTAAAAAAAAACAAACAAACAAACAACGTGTTTTTCTTAATACAAAGGTTTTAAACTTCGGGATTTACAGGTAAATTTCTAAAAAACACTTCTTTTTTTGTTTTAAATTTGAATATATTATTTATTGATGTTTTATCTTCAATTTGTGATGTATAACACTTTGGTGAGTAAATTAATTATTTACTTTTTAATAGACATTTCAAAATGGGGGCGTGAATTAATTCGACCCCCCTGTCTTTCCAAGCTTATAATTACTCGAAAAATGTAATTCAAACTCTTTTTTTTTTTTCAATTAAAGGAGCAAGGACTAAGGATTCATTTAAAAAAAAAAAAAAAAAAAACGTGGTTTAAAAAAAAAAGGTTTTAAATTTCGGACTTTACAGGTAAATTTCTAAAAAACACTACTTTTTTGTTTTAAATTTGAATATATTATTTATTGATCTTTTATCTTCAATTTGTGATATATAAAACTTTGGTGAGTAAATTAATTATTTACTTTTTAATAGACATTTCAAAATGGGGGGGCGTGAATTTAAAAAGCGTTTGTCTAAAATATTATATTCAGTTTATTGGAAAGAGCATAAAATTTCACATTGGCCCTGAAAATACCATAAACATAGAATCAATAGAAAAATTTTGATAGATTTTTTAAGTTTAAAAATTGAAAAATACTGAACTTGTAAAATTCAATTAATTTCATTACTGTTTTTTTTTTTTAAATAAAAAAATAATATTTCTATTACTTTTTATACAACTTTAATAGTTTATTTTGGAAGTATAATCCATATAGAAAATAAACAATCCACTTTTAAAAGAGAAATTACTAGTTTTTTATATTTTATTCGCAGTTTCGTGTTAGGGGTGTCAAAAATTCATACAAAAATTCTGATACAATTAATGTTGCAGAAGAGCAAGAGAATGCTTGTATTGGCCAAATATGAACAGTGACATAAGTGACTACGTTTCAAAATGCCCCACGTGTAAAAAATATGAAGTAGCCAATCCGGCAGAACCATTAAGGGTCCATGAAGTTTCTTACAGACCCTGGGTGAAAGCGGGAATAAATCTCTTTAAGTTTGCAGATAGAGACTATTCCTGCACAGTTGATTGCATGAGCAACTTTTAAACTGAAACACCATTTTGCACATGGAATACCAGATCAGGTGGTAACTGATAATGGGCCTCAGTTTAGTAGGCAGGAATTTTCTACCTTTGCAAAAAAGTGGTGTTTTACACATACATCGGTCAGTCCATACAATAGCAAGGCAAATGGTAAGGTGGAATCTGCAGTAAAGATGGCAAAAAAACTTTTCTAGAAAGCGATGGAAGATAAGTCTGACCCATACCTAGCAATGTTGGATCACAGGAATACGCCAGGCAGGGATCTCTTATCACCAGCTCAGAAGCTGATGTCAAGAACAAAACCACTTCTCCCAACCAGAGAGGATTTACTCAAGTCAGAATTGCCCAAAAATCTAAGAAAAATGGTGAAGCAAGACCGCGGGAGGCAAGAACATTCTTTCAACCACAAAGTAAAACCACTGAAACCATTGTATCCTGGAGATGTAGTATGGATGAAACCACACAGAAATGGTCAAAAAGAGTGGAGGAAAGCAGTGGTAGGGCGGAGACTGGATGAGCGATCATACCATATAAAAGTGGATGGGGAATTATATTGACGGAATAGAGTAGATTTGAAGAAAACTGCAGAGACACCCCAACTCACATCAGTAATACACCAGCCATATGAAGTGCAGAGCGAGTTACCCAAGAATGCAGGACGGAGTACAGAAGAGATATGCACCACAGAACCACCTCAATATGAAGGTGAAATAAGAGGAAGCCCAAACTCGACCCCATCCCCAACAAAATTAAGCCAGGAAAGGTTGCGGACAACACGGTTGGGAAGAATAGTAAGAGATCCTGTGAGATTCAGGGATTTCACAACATAAGTGAAAGGGCAGAATAATCCCTGTTAGGTATGAGGGTAGTCAGACCAATATATGCCTAGATCACCATATATTTTATAGACTCTGTTTTAATTCTTGGACTTTTTGTTGTTGGTTTTTTTTTTCTGTTTTGTCATTGAGAAAAGGGAAGATGTTACATGAGGGACTAACAAGAGTTTTCACCGTCTCGAGTTGTGTCCCTTACCGGTGTACGTTTTGCTTGGTTTAGAAATGTTAAATAAAGATGCCATTATGTAAAAGCCGATCTATCTTTGTCTTTTATAATCCATTGACATCCTCAATAAGATAATGACATATATTGTAGCCTTACATAATAAGGCCTGTGAGCTTAAAAATGACGTCATCGCAGAGGTTCTAGTAAGCAAGATCTGTCGAATAACTATTGATAATGAATCAAACATTTTTACAAAAAGCATTAGAAAATTTTTAAATTTGCATTAAAAAAGAGAAAAATAAGGAAAACGATTTGTACTGAAACTCATTCAATATGAATTTAAAAAAAGAATTCAAAACGGAAAAAGTGATTTATGTGTTGAAAGTAATTAAACATTTCGTTGTTTCATAGATTTTAAAGACTAAAATACGTTCATTATTTACTTATAAATTTGCAGTTAAATTGGCTGGTAAACAGCAAAACAAAATAAATACGAAAAGCAAAAGTTCAGCTAGAACTCGTCACTATAAACTTTATCTCTCAACTTCCAGCACGAGTTCTCCCCACTGCCTCTGCCAACAGGCATTTTATTAGAAAACTGACCCTATTCCATTTGCATACGTGTGCAGTGGAAGATGAGATCTCGTGAGATTCCACGAGACTACGCCTTATAAATTCATGGCTGCCATCTTTAATCTCTCTCTCTCTCAGATCCCATCCGAAGGTAAGTTGTATAACCGCACAATGCACACACACGCGGACGCTTTCTTCTTTGATTATTACATTCAACTCTACATTTAAAAAGGAACACGATTCGAGTTATAGTAAAGCTGAATTTTATTCAATATAAAAAAACATTATGCATCTAAAATTACGTATGTTTGAAGCAGAAGAAAGTCAAATGTTGCATATGGGCAAAAATGGGGGGGGGGGGATAAACATAGAGGGAGCTACTTTTGATTGTACTTGAAAGATTAGAGACTAAAGTAAATTTCCTAAAGTTATGAAAAATGTTTTCACGACGTTCTAACCAATTCAGCCAAATTTTGAAATTAAATAAATTCATTGTAAAAATCCTTTGAAAAATAAATATTAGTTTTCTGGGTCTATTTCAAAGATAATAAGTAAAGTTCTAAGATATTGAATTAAATAAAAAAAATAAAAAAAACACCAAGAAATAACAATTAGCAAGTCATTCTACTGTTCGCCAAAAACGCAACAAATAAAGGTTTGTAAACACGATTATAAGAAGGTCCAAAATTACAGCCAATCGAAACGCTGTTTCAAAATGAAGTCATGATAGTAAAAGGAGGTAGGTGTCAGATTTCTTTTTTTTTCTCCAGAAGTGCATCCGTACATTCCTATTCTGAACGTTTGTATCAATTTTTATCATTTTTTAATTTAATTATTTTTTATGTTCCCGTTTTTAAATTAATTTTTGTTTTTATTGTTTGAGATTATATAAAAATTAGGTTACGCCGAAAGTTTCACATTCTTGCGAGCAAGGAAATTATGAAAATCTTGCATATAAAAAGTATGTGAAATTTTAAATTAAAAAGAAAAAGTAGAAATATTTTTGCTATTATAATTTTTTTGTGAAAATATTAAATAAACAATGGTAATATCGGTAGTTTGGAAAATTCATTTTTCTTTGAGTTTTATTGAATTCATTAATACGAACTTTAGGGACCTTTTTCGTAATGTTCCTGTAAAAATTATTTTATTTTTTATTGTTACAAATTACGATTTATATAAAAAAAGAAATAAATAAATTCTTGCGTTTTTTATTTTCTACTGAAAACCGTAATTTTAGTAAAGGTATTTTGGTACAAACAAAATAATACATTTCCTCTAAGGTTTAAATAAAAATAATTAGTTCATTATATTTCGCGATCATTATTAAGGTACCAAAATAAAGGGGGGGATAAACAAGCAAAGAGAAATGAGCAAAAGAAATAACGACCCGAAATGAATTTAAAATGATCCGTATTTATTCAAAGAAAATAGTTATGGTTGCTTATATTTTCCTAAGCTCAGGTTTTGAAAACCTGTAAGTAACATGAAATAAAAAATAAAAACAAAAACAAAAAACAAATCTTACTTGACAGAAAGGCTGAAATAAAAGCACATAAAAAATAGAAAATATTCTTTTTTCAGTTTCTCAACAAAAAGTTCTTTTCTCTTTTTTTTTCTGAAAAGAAAAACATGCAGGTTGCGAGGTTCTTCCAAAGTTTTTTTCTTTTTCTCTTCTTTTTTTTAAACAAACAAAACCTTCAAAGAGTTTAAAGGTATAGCTCTCTGAAAAAGAGGGTTATCTTTTCTTCAGATTCTCCAGAAATAATTTTTCCTTTCTCTGAAAGGATAGGATTCTTTTTCTTTCTTTCCTTTTGTTTTTCCCTCTCTCTAAAAGGGTTGAGGTTTCTTTTTCTTCTCCGAAATAATTTTCTTTTTCTCTGAAAAGTGTAGTTTTGCTATTTCATCTTAGTGACAAGCTCTGTCACGCTACTTACGTTGGTCTCCTTTCTCTGAAAGGGGTTACCGTCTTCAATAAATGGTGTTTTTTGAAACACCAATTTCAACCTCTCAAAGGCCTTCCATCCTTAAGGACGGTTGAGTATTTTACGTCGATGGGCACGACGGAATTCCAGAAAACGGGACTTCACTGTCTTCTTTGGAACTAATTAGAAAAGGGTCTCACACAAAGTTGATTGGAATTATCCAGCCAATCAGCGTTAAGCAATGCTGATGGCTACCCCCCCCCCCAAAAAAAAAAAGGGAAAGGCATTAACAGCGAGAGGGGGAGAGATAAATGTCCGCGAGGACTTAAATGAAAATGACATAAAAGGGAGAGAAAGAGAGAGAATGAGAGTACGTGAGTGAGAGAGAGAGAGAGAGAGAGAGAGAGAATGAGAGAGAGAGAGAGAGAGAGAGAGTGTGTGTGTGTGTGTGTGTGTGTGTGTGTGTGTGTGTGTGTGTGTGTGTGTGTGTGTGTGTGTGTGTGTGTGTGTGACAGAGACGCATCCACCTTCGCCCGCTGAAAGGTCCTTCAGTTCACCGACTGATAGATGCGGTCAAGATGAGGAGAGGGGAGGGGTTAAGTGAATTTTACAAGTTGGTTAAAAGTCTGACACTCCCACCCTTTGCAGTTAATGGCGAGGTCCTAAAATAAATAAAATTCCGACACTAACGACAATATATTTTAAAATCAAAACGAACAATATTTTTAATCAAAATGAACAATATTTTTTAATCAAAACGAACAATATTTGTAAAATCAAAACGAACAATATTTTTAATCAAAACGAACAATATTTTTAAAATCAAAACAACCAACGATATTTTTTTAAATCAAGACCAACAATAAATTTTTAAAACGAAATTAGTTTTACTGAAAAACGGACGGTAAGTTAACAAAAATACATTAAAATGTAACTGAAGGCAAGATAAGTTACTCTTCTACTTAGCTGGATAAGTTTTTAATGGTTTTATTTAATGTAAAATGTTTATTCGGTTTGAAAATTGCGCACAGATCCTTGAATCTGGCAAAAAGATTTCAGAGTTTGGCAAGATACATTTGAAGAAAGTGAACAATGCATCGACCAAAAGGTGAAAACAACATTAAGAATAATTTAAATAATACAAAAAAAATAATAATCAGACTTCAGCGATTTCCGAAATCAGTAGCTATTTTTAAATTTAGCTAACCACATCATATTTGAACAAAATCTTATATTGAAATAAAAAAGTGTTCCAAGACACACAAAAAATATTTTGCAGGTATAAAATTTATTTAGAACAAAAACTTTAAAGTAAAATACTTATTGTTCTTATCCATGTGGGGGCGTAGAAATACCAGGTGCATGGTTATCCTTCTCAGTGTGACGGGCCTGTGGATCTTGTCAGGTCATCCATCTAGGAGAAGGAGAACTTAAAACTGTGGGAGGGAGGCCTCCTCCATCATGGTTGACAACCTTCCTACAGCTGGGGACTCGGAAAAAATTCTCTGGTTTGCAAAGCTAAATTGCTTAAGGAGTAGATAGTGTTACAGTGAAGAGCTATCCCCTTTCCATGTAAATAAGAAGAATATTAGATAAGTGAAAATGAGATTAGGATAAGCCTAGAATCGAACCCTGTAGGCAAAGGTAAGAAATGGAATGCTAGAAATTAATTGTTAATTCTTTTAGAAAGCTGAATATTAAATATGTCAGTAAAAGAATGAACAATGCAAATTAAATTATATTGTTAAAAAATAGATTAGAGTTATATATTGAGGATTCTTTTGTTTGCCAGGGATGTGTTTGGACAAACATATGTAAAGCCACATGAAATTGGTCACGTTTGAAAAACACATTTCTGACGTCATAGACAAAGGAAGATTCTTAATATAGGCTCTAAGAGTTAGTTGAGTAGAGATGAGTTGAGAATTGAGTTGAGAGTTGAGAGTCAGAGAGGAGAGTCAGTCAGTTGGTCAGTTGATCCCTTGGAAGCGAAGGGAGAACATTTAGACTATGCAGATCCAAATTTGAATTCATGACGTCAATGGACCGGTCGATCAGCTGAATGAAGAAATCATCATTGTGGTTTGTCACTGTTGTCTTGTGTCATCCTTCATCACGAACGAAAGGTAATTGTGTTTATCATCTTATAATGAACGTTGTGTAACCCTTCGAAGATTATGTATCTCGTCTCCTCAATATGTGTTAAGAAGAACAACCCCCCGTCTGATATAAATGTCATTATCATTCTATCTTTGTTATAAGAACTGTTAATACGAAGTCCCCAAGAAGCATATAAGAACTGTACAAATGTCTCCATCATGATCGTTATATATGTGCCCAATATGAACGCTCGTCATCTTTGATATATACGCCTGCTATTCAACAATAGGCTCTGCCTATTGCCAGCTTCTTCTTTGTCTATTAGCCAGGCGCAGAGGTACAATACCAGGGACTCGTCAGAGTCACCCTGTGCTTGGCCTTTTCCTAACTGGGACATTAAACGCCGTTCTTCTATCTCCAATTTTATTCTTTTTTTTTTCTCACAAACAGAGCAAATTGGGTTTGCTTGCATCCCATTTGTGCTCACTCGGCTGATCTTGGCCGGTCTTGTCTGAGAGGTTAAAGATACATGATTGACAGTTTGTCTGGCTGCTATTTCTGACTGACCAACAGTCTCCCCTCAACCTGAAATTAAACAAAAACGTAATTAAATGACAACTCAATCAAATATTACCATCAAACCAGAAAATCACCCAAACAAAACCAACCTGCCTCCTCCCTTGAGGCTCGCATTCACAGATATCCATGGGATTAGAAGTAACTTACATGATATAGAGTTTTACCACTTAGTAAACTCCCCGGATGTCATAGTATTGAGTAAAATTAACCAACACTCTCCAATCCCCTCTAACTACTTTAATATGACAGGATACTTCCCTCTTTACAGTAAGACCTCGAATAGATATATGCATGGGCTTGGAATCTATATTCGTAGTACCCTCCCTTTAACTAGAGAGCAACGTCTTGAATCAGATGACCAAACTTTAATTTGCTTTCAGCTAGCCTTTCATTACTGCGTTAGTTACTTATATTTACTCTACCGTTCTCCCCCAAGTCAGGATTGTACCTTAATTGATCATGTCTCTGCAGTAATCTCCTTAGATAGTAACACCACAATACGTGTGTTTGGTGACTTTAATGTCCACCATAAAAATTGGCTTGGTTTCTCAGGCTGCACAGATGCAGATGAAGGCTGTACTTATAGCTTCTCTATAGCCCATTCCCTCACACAGACAATAATGTTCCCGACACACTTCCCAGACCATGAACACCAGCAAACTTCACTTCTAGACCTTTACCACAGTACCCAAGGATTGTGTGACTAATGCCCACAGTTCACTTGGAAATGCAGACCACCTAGTAGACATCACATTTAAATCCCAACCAAAGGTGAGGAGTCATTGCTCAAAATGATGAGGAGAAAGAACTAACTGGGAAACCATCAGAGAACACATCAAAGATGCCCCATAAACCAATATCTTTTCTTTTCCTGCTGAACAGTGTGCCAATGAGACAACCAAATGGTGCAAAGCGGGCATTGAAGCACGTTCCCATATACAGGGTGACCCCCAAAAACGGTCCCCAACTTTAATTAGGCCCCGTTTCTTAGTATTTTGTCCGAATGAAATGAAACTTTGGTCATAACTAGTTTATTATATTCAAAACATCACATCAAAACACTAGGGTCTTTGGCCTTTTTTCTGCGTTGACTGTAAAATGCTCAGAAAAACAATTGAATGTCCTCTGTTTTTTTTTTAGATCACCCTGTAGAAGCATTATAGCAAGCTCCACTTGCCCCCCTGGTTCACTGCCATTGCATAAAGACAGCATGCATTCTGCCAGTTCATACGTCGTAAGTCAAGTACAAATAGGCAAAAATTCATAGATGCTATAAATTATTGTAAAAGAGAAATAGCGACAACTAAAAGAAAGCATGCTGAAATAACCAAGGAACACATAGAATTGTAGAAGATAAGAACCCGTGATTTCTGGAAAATTTATGATAGTGTAATGAATAAAAGGCAATCAGAAATTGCTTCACTATGAAACAACCAGAAGATTGCATGCATGGCAACCAAGATGGCGGAACTGCTTGCCCGGCAATTTGTCTCTAACTCCACCTTAGAGCCAACAAACAACTTCCTCCCAAATTTCCCTATGCAGACTGAAGCCACACTTGATGATCTGAAAATCACCCCTTCTCATGTCCACGATATCATAAAAAATTTAGACACCTCCAAATGTGTGTGGGCCGGATCTCATCCTTGCTATTCTAATTAAGAAATGCTCAGCTGAGTTTTTTTATGTTTTTTTTTTTTTACTAGGAAGTCACCACTTATCAAGGCCCGGAGGCCACTTGGGGATAAGGGTTATTGCATGTACAGTAATCAATGGGATAATATCGTAGTAATCGTTAGTAATGGAGATCTGATAAAGTGCCTTACTGAAGGGGGCAGTTCAACAGGAATTTGTTTATGTTGGACTTGAAGACGTCCAAGTTGTACTGAGGTGAGAAACAGGCAAACAGAACAGAGTTACACAGGTGTGCACTTCAAAGAAAGAAGCTTGTTCATGGAATCTACATTTTGATTTAGGCACAGATAAAGAGTGGGGAAAATTACTGACAGTGGTTTCAGCTAAACGGGTGTTTTTCATGAAAGATTGGCGAGGGGGGACTAGAGATTGGAGCTCAGACGAGCACTTGCCATGGAAATAACGATAAAACAGTGACAGGCTCGCAACGTCTCTTCTGTGGAAGAGAGGTTGCAGGGAAGAGAAAAAAGCATCCTCCATTAGGGTTCGATGTCTATTTTGTACTCTGTCAAGGCAGGATAGGCTGTTTTTAGCAGCTCTTGCCCAGATATAGCAGCAGTACTCCATCCTTGAACTTACTTGGCATTTATATAGATAGAGAATTGCATCAGCAGTGAGATATCTACTGGAGCGGTAGAAGGCTCCCAGCATTTTTCCAGCGACCTTGGCAACAGACTTTATATACATGTTCCATTTCAGATCAGGAGTAAAGGTCAATCCCAGAAGCTTGTCAAAACATGGAGCCTCCCAAAACAAGAGCCATCCATTTCAATTGATGCCAGATGGGGATCAGAACGTTGATGATGTAAAGATAGAAGCTTGGTTTTAGATGCATTAAAAGTAACTAGCCATCTCTTCCCCCATTGTACCACACGCTCAAGATCAGAGGAAAGAGAATCAGAGAGAACTTTGTCATTTACGGCCTTTGATGTGTTGCCATAAATTGTTGTGTAATCAGCATCGATGTCAACGAATGAATTAAGTATGTGTTTTGGGAGATCATTGATTTAGATCAGGAAGAGAGTTGGGCCCAGGATAGACCCCTGAGGGACTCCAGCATTAATACTGTGGGCCTCTGATTTCTGCCCATCAACTCTTATGAACCTATCAGAGAGAAATGATTTAATAACTGAGAAGACATTTCCAGATATATCATAGCTGGAAATCTTGTGAAGTAGACCTTTATGCCATACCTTATCGAAAGCCTTTGATATGTCAAGAGCAATTGTCCTAGAAAGGAAGCCTTTGTCGAGAGATTCACTAATTCTATGAGATATCATTGTTAGCACATCTGCTGTAGATCTAGCAAAACGGAAACCATATTGCATGTCACTAAGAAGATTATTCCTGCTGAGGTGGTTGACTACTTCTTTATTTAATATGGATTCCAGCAACTTACTCATGACGTACAGGAATCTTATTGGTAAGTACCGATAGGGAGATGACCTATCACCTGTATTCTTAAATACAGGGCATACTGATGAGGTTTTCCAGGGTGTTGGGAAGCAATTCTTCTTAAGACATCGCTTAAACAGTTTTGTAAGTATGGGGGCAAGTTCTGGTAGAAGCTTTTTCAACACTATAATTGCAATGCTGTCAGGGCTAGTTGCTTTACTGGAATCAAGGTTCTTGATTAGCTTGGCGACATCACACACAGATTTGTATGTTGCATAAAATGTTGTCTGTTATAGAAGAAATATGGGGAGTTGATGGCCTTGGTCGCATAGGGTAGAATTAGCTGCAAAGTTCTTGACAAATAGTTTTACTTTGTCTGATGCTGACGAGATGACCTCAGGTCCATTGATGATGGTTGAAATAGAACGCACGCTTCTGTTCAGGATCTTGTTTGCGATTTGCCAAAACTGGTAGGAACCAAGCTGCTGCTCAGCTACTTTGGATTTAACGGACTGAGCATATAGCTCTCTTGCATTTTTTATTACTCTTTTACAGTGGTTGTTGGCAGTCCTAAAAGCAGCTTTAGTCTCAGTATATCTATTACGTTGGTAGCTATGGAAAAAGTGATTTCTGTGCGCGATTGCAGCAGCACATTCTGGGGAGAACCATGGCTAGCTGTTAGGTTTTTGTTGGAATTTTTTTGGATGGTGTGAATCGGTCTATACCTACATTAATCATTCGGTCGGATCTGATACTATAGAGGACACATCCTTTTTAAACATGGAATGCAGAGGTAGATCAGATATAAATGTACGGAACCTATCCCAGTCAGCCATAGAGTTAGCCCCAATACTTTCCAGACTCTACAACAAATGTATTGCTGAATCTTGCTTCCCTAATAGCTGGAAGATGACCTCTGTAGTACCAATGTACAAGAATTCTGGTGAAAGGACTGACCCTCTCAATTATCCACCTATCAGTACCCCTTTTTGCTAAAATTTTTGAAACCTTAATCAATCAAGCACTAGTCCACAACCTTGCAAAAGCTTCTCTCTGACAAAACAGTATGGATTTACATAATGTTGTTCTACTGAAGATATTTTAACAGTCATCTCTGAACATATATACCATGCACTGGATAAGATAGGCGAAGACAGGGCTGTATCCCTTGATACATCCAAGGCCTTTGACAACATCTGGCATGAAGGGCTGCTAATGAAAATTAAATCATACGGTATAACTGGATGAATACTAAATATAATTTGATCGTTCAGTTTGTCATTGATGGACATTCATCCAAACAGCATAACATTAATGTAAGAGTGCTTCAGGGGTCGATCTTTGGAGCACTATTATTCTTAATATTCATTAATGACCTCCCTGATTATATTTTGAGGAGATGGATATATTTGCTGATGATACAATGTTCTATAACATGCACAAGGGAAGAACAGATGTACACAAATCTAAGACAATGGCAAAATCCTTAAAAATAACCTGAAGACCGTAGTGGAATGGGGCTGTAAATGAATGGTAACATTTAATGTTAGTAAGACTAAGCTGTTCTTCTTTAACAATTACAAGAAGCCTCTCCAACCATCGATATCCATGACAAATAACACCCTACCTGAGAATTCTTCCTTCAAACTCCTCACCTTAACATTCACACGCAATATGAACTGGAACAAATACATTAACATTGTGAAGACTGCTGCAAAAAAGTAGGTTCCCTCTATCGTGGTAAAAGACTACTCACACTTGAGAGTATCCTGTAACTCTACAAAGCCACTATTCGCCCATGCATC
Source organism: Euprymna scolopes (assembly GCF_053919585.1). Taxonomy (NCBI): domain Eukaryota; kingdom Metazoa; phylum Mollusca; class Cephalopoda; order Sepiida; family Sepiolidae; genus Euprymna; species Euprymna scolopes. Next base: position 54,168,273 of record NC_136496.1, read on the forward strand.
TGGGCTGGTGCATCTGCCACTAGTCTCTCCCTCTTTGCTAGGGTCCATAAAAGAGTCATCAACCTAATAGATCCAACTTTATCAAATAAGCTGTTCCATCACCACAATGTTGCACCCAAGTATTTTAATGGAATGTGTTCTGATAAACTCATTGCTCTTGTGCCCATCGATGTACATATTCCCAACAAATCCACTCAGCAATAAAATCAAATCCCTTCACCATTGAGGTCTCTAAATGCCAGAAAGCTTTCTACTCTAATAGTTTCTTCCCTCGAACAGCTAAATTTTGTCATTCCCTTCCTGCTACTTGCTACCTAAATGTACTGACATGTAGAAGTTTAAATGTAATGTAAACGAACATTTTGTTAATCTTTCCTAAGCATGATCCCAAATAGTAGCCCTTATGTTCAAATGGCGATATACCTTGTTAGGCGTGAACATGAGTAAAAAAAACAAAATAAACGATTCATCAACGCTTTTATATTTGTTTAGTGTAATTCTTCCATGGTTTTGTTGTGGCTTTCACTACACCAGACCCAGGCTCCTGTCACAACGATTATGTTTGTTTATTTCGTATGTATCATATCTATTTTGTCAAATGGCTAGTAAAAACTAGTGTAGCTGATATTCGTACATGCGAGCTACGTGTCTTGTTGAGCCAAAAATAGCATTTTGTCTTGTCATGAACCAGTTACAAGTCACCATTAATATAAGCCCAGATCATGTTGAACTCACGATTGGCTTAGAAGAATAAATCTTCACATTATTTACAAGCTTCACTCTATAACAAGATGTGAATAGAGTGACATTAGGCTTAAGGCTGACAAGACGAATGAAGAAGGTGTAGTTGGTGGATTCTTTTCATCTTGCAAGCTACTGGCTCATTAGTGTGAAAGATCTTGTTACTTGTTGTTTTTGCTGTACGTTCATAGAATCATGATAACATAGTAATCGATAAATACCAAGTCACATCAGAAATAACTCTTCACAAAATAAAAATATATTTGTAATCTCAAGCCTACAGGCCTTTACCTCTCATTTCTGGCTAATTTTTTTTAAATCAACACACAACAAGAAGAGAACATTTATGTGTAATATCTGTTATTGTAGTCTGATAATTAATCACCTTCAATTTTTTTCTAGCTTTTTTACTGTGTCTGATCTGAGGAATATGTGCAGCTATACCACACACATCCGTCTACATTTTTTGTCCTTGAATGTCACCCAGCTGTTGTTGGCTGCCTCTTTCGTGTCCAACTTGTTACCTGACCTGTGTTTGAATGAGTAACTGACATCTCTCTTTCTTGACCAGACACTGGCACTACCTAGACAAACACTCCCCTTTTCAGGATCATTTACTAACTATAATTTAATGTCGTCCTTCCCAGGACAATTTCATTCATAGCCTGCCCAGCAGTCATTCAACCTTAGTGAGACAACCCAATGATAATTATTAACTGGATAGAGTAATCAAATCTATGGAGATGTTTCTCCTACCACATTTCAACTACCAACGCCTTTTTATACCACCAACTGATCCAATTTATTTACTTGTATTTTTACAGTCGACTCTTTTTAAATTTAACTCTTGTGTTTTCCATCTTTATTTGTTTTTTTGTTTCTCAAAATGTATCAATAGGCCATCCTGCAAGTGTCTTAAGATTTTATGCCCAATATTTTCTGCAGAGATGAGATATAAAATATTTGAAATGGTACGCAATTGATTATTTCCAAAAATGTACTCTACTGTTCAACACACAGCAAGCTAAAGAAAGTGAGTATATCTAATTTAAGAAGATGGACGACTCTATCAAAATAAGGCTATTAAGGAGAACTATTCTTTTAGAGAAACTTGAAGCTGGAAGTGGTGTTTGCCCATACAACTGCAGATGGATTATTGATAGATTTAATGGGCAAGAAAGTTTCTAGAACAGCATCCTGCAATGTCACCCTTTGTTCAACTGGTACAAGGAGTGTCAGAGAGGGTACTATGGGTGCCCAAGTACCTGCACCTTTTACTCCTGTTTTAAAAGTGCTCTTTTAAAAGGAATGTATTATATGCCTGTACCCCACCGAGACATACTACCCCGTGTGATAAGGAACTTTCTCATGGGCAACTCCATGGTAGCAGTGACATATGTTATTGTCAGTGGTACAGACCTATCTATGTAAATAATAATAATAATAATAATAACAATAATGGCAATTACTATCAGCGTTTTTCTTACGTTACAAAATTCATTTGTGTTTTGAATTACTTTTTTTGTCTGTTTATGAGACTAAGATATATTTACTCTTCTTCTTCGTCATCATCGTTGTTGGCATCGTCACTGATTTTTTTCAATTTTGACCCATTTTTGACGCCTTAAAAACTATTTTAGCCTGCTAAAGACCCATAAAAGAATGAGCTCGTAAAATATCCAATCATCCTAGCACTGCTCTGCGACTTTTAGTTTCAGAGGAGATAGAGTTTGAAAATATGGAGACAGACAGCCTTTTTTATATTAGAGTTACTAAATTTGCCAACATTTGCCAAAAAATATATCACCCAACTTTCACGCAGCACATTCCAGCGTTTTATATTAATTGTCTAGAAAATTTACGATTATAACCCGACGGTCCTAATCTGAAAAAGTATCAATAATTTCCACTTGAGTCACATACAATTTTATAATTATTTCTTTTCAGGTTCTACTGAATCTAATCATCTGCAGTATGCCACAGGAGAGAAGACAAAAAAATAGACAAAATGCTGCTAAAGGTAGCATAACTCTTTATGACTGATTGAAGCCTATAACAGCATCAACTTCAGATCAATTTTACCATTTCTAATGTATAGCATGGTATAAGAACGTTAAACCATGCTATACGTTAGACATGGTGAAATATTTTTCTCCTCTAAAATTAAAAAAAGTACTTAGACTTTTCTTAATTTTAAAATTTATCTTGTGTGGTATAGCTGGGGTCATATTTAAGATGACGTGTGCATATATAAGATGGTGATAAAGGAGAGAGAGAAGCCATTTATACATATTACAGTTTTGTAGATTCTTATAACATATATTAGGACTGAGATAGGGTGATCAGTTCTTTTAACACAGGAGGAAACAGTCATTACTTATGATGGAGAGAGACATTACTTAGGATGGGTTATACAAATTCATTAAAGATGATTACACATTGCCTTCAATTGTTGAATGACGACACAAAGACAAAATGTTCTCCCTTCGCTTCTAAAGGGACCTTCCTCTGACTGCCTTTGATGACTGCTGGAACCTGTGTGTCCGACTGTCTCTATCTGTAATCTTACTAAAACTTGCTCCTATATTGAGAAATTCCCTTTTTGCTATGACGTTTTATGTATGGCTCCAAACGTGACCAACTTACGTGGCTACTCATGTGGCTCAGCACATGTTCCCAAAACACACTTCTGTAGACAAAGAACTCTCACTAACCTACCCTAACCTATTTTTCAATATATTTTTTATATTGTTCATTATTTTTTTAGTTGACCTTTTTAATTCAATTTCCATAAAAGAATGAACAAGTAAATTCTTTTTACAAACAAACAATCTCTAAACTATTTCATATGAAATTTAACAATAGCCAAATTCTAACATTCCATTTGCTGAATCTATCTCTGAACCTTGATTACAAAGTTCGAGTCGCGGCTTATCCTAATCTCATTTTACACTAATCTAAAGTTCTTCTTACTTACAGGAAAAGGGAACCTTTTTCCTGTAACATTCCTATCCTTCCCATTTTTCAAAGAATATACGCATTTTTAAATTCTTGTACATTTTTCTCTATATCTATACAACCACTTGGCTAAGAAAGATTAGACCCCATAAAAAAAACTCCTTTAGTCAACCCTTTCCAACTGACTTCCTAATTATATTTTTTAGATCAGAATCTCTCTCGTATCTTCCTGCCATTTGCTTTTTGGGTGTAGGGTATACCTCCTATGATCCACATCAGTTGCTTCAACTTATGCTGTAAACCCGAGGTCTATTTTACCTCTCTAAAAATCGACGACTTCTTTTGTTCAAAAGTGTCCTGAACCTTTCTTTCGCCTGGGTGTTCTACTAATTAGAGCTTTGTTTCATTTTCTAACTATCTTATTCCTTTTGGGACATACTCAAAGCTCATTTACCTAAATCTTTGTGGTTGGCTTCTCATTGTTAAGATATACCTTTTCATCACATTGATTCACTCGGATTTCCTTGCTTGGACTCTTGGAACTTCTATAAAGACTTAGAAAACATCACATTTAACTAAATAGCCCCCATCCTTTGTACCAAAATTCCTATTTGCGCACTAAATTCTAACTATGGACCAGATTTCTGTGATTTTTCTTTCTTTTTTTTTCATCAGAGCATCCAAGAATCCAGCAGAGATATCCCGCATTCATATGTCTCTAACAAAATATAAGATTATATCTTCCTACGGACTTACGGTATGTTTTACTTTTCTCTCCCTTCTTAATGCTATATGTGATTAGCCTGTGGTACTGACTCTTATAGTCCGTTTGGTACCCTAAGGAATTCTCGTATCCTTCACCGCCTGCCTTTTTAATTTATTGAGCCAAGATTATCATTCTTCTTGGTGTCGTCACTTGCAGCATGCTTTATAAGCACCCAATTCCGCAGGATCCATTTATTTTTCTAACAGGGCATTTCTAATGCTTACCTGGCAAGATACACATCTTGCGAAAAATGTTTATGGACATAAAAAAAAATAACAAAAGCAAAAATAAAAAAGAAAATCTCTCTTTTGGCTATTTTTTTTAATTACATTTTCACCCCAAACAAGGCACATTGCCACTTTGGTGTAGGGGGCTACTATCAGGGGAAGCAACTACTGGGGCACTATGTTGGGATTTGGGCAGCAAGATGTCGGTTCATGTTACACTTGAACTTCTGCATGTCAGTACGGTTAGGGAAGCAGGGACCTGGAATGGAATTCCAGAGTCTAGCGGTTCTGGGGAAGAAACTACTGGAGTAGAAAGATCTTTTACATCTAGGGATCTCTACTGTGTGGGGGTGGGATTTAGCTGCCTGTCGGGTTTGTCGAGGGTGTCTACGTCGTGGGGGCACAAGTGTCTGCAGTTCGTCAAAGCATTCACCATTAAAATACTTGTAGAACAGACAGAGGGATGCAACGTTTCGTCGATGGGACAGAGGCTGAAGCTTAGATGCCAGTTCAGGGCCTATCAGATTGGCGACTTTCTTTTGAACTTTGTCTAGGAGCGAAAGACTAGCAGCAGATGCACCAGCCCAAATGTGACAACAATACTCCATACATGGGCGAATGGTGGCCTTATAGAGGTACAGGATACTTCCAGGTGTCAGTAGTTTTCTAGCACGGTAGAGAGAGCCTACCTTTTTCGCAGCGGCCCTGGCAATGTTTTCACTATAATTTTTCCAACTCATGTTTCCTGTGAACGTTAGGCCAAGCAGTTTGAAAGATGTACTCTCAGACAGGGAGTCACTGGCCATTGCTATTGGTGGCGGAGAAGGTTTCTTGTAATTATTGAAGGAAACCAGTTTAGTCTTGGCAGCATTGAATGTGACCATCCATTTTTGTCCCCATTCCACTACAGATTGGAGGTCATCCTCTAGTGTTTTTGCCATTTCTTTAGATATGTGTTCATTTGTTTTCCTGTCATGCCTGTTATAGAGTGTGGTGTCATCAGCATATATACCCATCTTAGAGGCAGTTTTGTCGGGGAGGTCATTAATAAATATTAGGAACAATAGAGGTCCAAGGATAGACCCCTGAGGCACTCCCGCATTTATATCACACTGTTTAGATGTACGACCGTCGAGGACAACCTGGATTTTTCTCTTATCTAAGAAGGATTTAATTATGTTAAGTATTCTACCAGTGATACCGTATGATTTAATTTTCCTGAGGAGACCCTCATGCCATACCCTGCCAAAGGCCTTAGATATATCTAGAGCTACCGCTCTGCCCTCTCCCGCTTTGTCCAGTGAATGGTATATACATTCAGAGATTACAGTGAGGATGTCAGCTGTGGGACGGGCTTGTCTAAATCCATATTGTTTGTCAGTCAGAAGTTTAGCATCTTTAAGGTGCCGGACTAGAGCATGGTTAATTATGGTCTCAAATATTTTGGCGAAAAGTGGGAGGAGGCTAATGGGGCGATAATTTAATGGGTCAGTTCTTTCGCTAGAATTCTTGAATACTGGTACCACAGAAGCAGTTTTCCAACAGCCCGGAAAGCATGATTCATTAAGGCATTTGTTGTAGAGTTTGGAGAGAACTGGAGCTACTTCGGCTGGACACTTTTTTAATAGCATAGCTGGGATGAGATCAGGTCCACATGCTCTTGAAGTGTCAAGGTTTTTTATGATAGCGTGTACCTGAGCAGGGGTGATTTTTAGATCGTCTAGCATGGCGTCTATCTGCAAAGGAAAGTCAGGCAGAGGGTGGTTGGAAGGGTCCAGTGTGGAGTTCGAGGCAAACCGGCTGGCAAGCATATTAGCCTTCTCGGTTGCTGAGCAAACAACCTCGTGATTGTTGCTTAGAGGGGGAATTGTTGATTGCCCATTATTTACTACACTGTTGTAGATTTTCCAGAAGTCACGATTTCCTAATTTTTGTGCTTCGATGCGTTTTTTAGTGGTTTCAGTAAATTCTCTCTTAGTTGTCGCTATTTCTTTAACGTTACTTCTAGCTTCCATATACTTCTGTTTGTTTGAACTAGACTTATGTTGGTTAAATCTGCGGTATGCATGCTGCCTTTGAGTAATGGCAGTTGTGCAAGTCAAAGTAAACCATTGGGGAGATTAAGGCTTGCTATAAAATTTCTGCATGGGAACATGTGCTTCCATTGCTGTTTTGAACCATTCAGTGGTCTCATTTGCGCACTGTTCAGCAGGAAGAGAAAAAATATTTCCCCATGGGGCATCTCTGATAAGATCTCTGATGGCTTCCCAGTCAGCCTTTTTATAATATCTCGTTGTTTTGAGCACTGGCTCTTCAGTTTTGGGTCTAGAATTCAGGGCGATTTCTACCATTATCACTGCATGGTCAGCGTTCTCGAGTGGGCTGTCAGCATTTGTTATACAATCCTCGGGAACTGTAGTCAGAAACAGATCTAGAAGTGATGCGTGTTGTTCTTGCTTGTCAGGGAAACTCTAACTTGCTGAATCTATCTTTGAACGTTGCTTACAAAGTTCGAGTTGCAACTTATCCTAATCTCATTTTCCACTAATCTTCTTACTTAAAGGAAAAGGGAACATCCCTTTTCGTGTAACACTTGCCTGATGAAATCAATAATGATTGAAACGGTCTGCACATCGGAGCAAGATATGACTATATTTACATAAAGAAAATAAAAAATTATAAATTTGCTCTCTTTGATTGACCCTTGTTGAAATGACCCTTGTTGAAATTCAATGATTCTAATCTTTTGAATATTTTTCAACCAGGAATATATATATATATATATATATATATATATATATATATATATATATATATATATATATATATGTAGTATTTTTCATGTATTCTTATATTATTTTAAATGGCAGTGAAATCAGGTACCTCAAAACTATTATTTTTTAAGCCAGTATGTGAGTGAGCGTGACTTCTTTGCTTTGAAGAATGGGCATAGCTGCTGTGTCCCGGCGAAGCTTTGCCACAGTGGAGGAACTACTGGACACTCCTACATCCTCTTACCGGCTGCAGATGTGGAGAGAGGTAGACCCTCAGTCTACAAATATAGCACTGCCAGAGCCCAGTGAAACCTTACCACCTGGCACACACCTGTCCCGTTCAGAGTGGGTCACTCTGAATAGGGCAAGGGCAAAAGTTGCAAAAACTGGCGACAACCTCCTCATGTGGGGTTACTCTACAACTGCTGAATGCCCCTGTGGTGCCCAAGTTCAGACCATCGAGCACATTTTAACATCTTGCCCACTGGGGCCCAACTGCACGGACGAAGACCTCAGTGTTGGTAATGAAACTGCACGCCGCTGGTTGAAGAGATGGAGCAACAAGATATGATGATAAGATAACATGCCTTAAAAGAAGAGATAGTCTTATCTTTCCCGGTTTCAGGGCGTATGTAGGCATACAGAGATATTTGAGCAACTGATATATTAAGTTCACTAGTTTAACTGTGTGTAAAGTTATGAAACACGTCGTTAGTTTAGTTTCCTCCTAATGATACCTCCTACTATATCCCAATTATTTCTACTATATCCCAATTATTTCTACTATATCCCAATTATTTCGTGGGTAATATCCTCTTTTTTTTAATAAAGTATTCACATATACTATTTAAAATCCTTTGGAAGTAGCATATGTGGGTAAATTAACCGTTGCCACTCCATCAGTAAATAAAGATATATTACACAAATGGAGAGTAGACAATGCATTGTGGATGTGTTATCAGCAGCTCCCGTTACTCTCACTTCTCCTAATTTGTTCCTCAGTCCTCATTTTTAATGAGTGATTTTTTCTGACAAAGGGAGAAAGAACAAGCTGTATTCTAGGTTGGCAGTATTTTGCGTGAACAGTCACAAGAGTTGTTGGAAATTTTCTGTTTCTAAGTCTATCCTTGTGACCATGTCACTAGTAAATGTGCTGGTAGTAAACGTTTTACCTGGGCTGACGTTATCCGCCTGATAGTCAGGGACCCAAACCTTGGATTAACCATTAAGGAGGCTGTCCTATCAACAGGTGCAAAGTACTGCAACTGCTGTATTGCCATTTGGTGAATGGATTCTGAACAATGTAGTAGCTTCTGGTGGAGTTTCTTGATGCCATATTTTGATGTTACGGCTTTACCTTATCATGTGCTACAAAAAATATTTCTTTGTTTTTGTTTCTGTCACACTTTCCTCCTCTGTCCTGCTCTAAGCAAGTCTGTCGACCTATTTCACAAATCCCACCCAAAAAAGAACATCATGAAAAGTTTCCAGAAAAAAATACCCGATTAAACCCGGATCGCCAATATCTAATATAGACCCCCACTACCAGGTCTCCTTCTCCAAACTCAGGGGTCTATGTTCCAACCTTCCAGGGGTTTAAACCCAATTATAGGAGACTAAACCAGACCTATCATTCCTAAGCAAAACTGGCATTGGGCCGACTATTTCTCTAGATGAGTTTGTAGTTAAAGGATACTCTAACTTAAATTCCAAATCTGACCCCCAAGATCGCTATGGGCATGGAATATGTGCCTACATTAAAGATGGCTTTCCATGTGGTAGGGACATCTCCAGAGAAGATCATAAATTACCCTATATGTGTCTCCAGGTTGACTTGCTCACACTACTGCGTTTATATTTGCTCTCTATCGCCCCCACAACAGCGAGGTTAGGGTTAGGGTTAGGGTTAGGGTATCTTTAAAAGAAAATTGACCACATTCTATTTACTCATTCTTCGGCTAACATTCACGTACCCGACGGAGGCTCCAATGTTCACAATGTGGAATGATTTACCCACTCAAACAAGACAGATAATGAGGGGAGGTTCTGTCACGATTTCTCCATTACTTATGACCTCACTCAGATTGTTCGTGAACCCGCCTATGTGCCCAACACTGGTGGCCAGTATGTAATTTTCCAAGACCTTTTTCTCACAACTTGCCCTGAGCTATGTTCATCTACCGTTTTGTCTCCACTTGGATCTTCCAACCACTCGGTTGTATCAGTTAAGATAAAAACGAAATGTAATAAGTCCTCAGACGTACCTCTCCATCGTACGACATATGATACTCCATTGGATGACTTGGATAGACCGTTTCATTTCCTCAGAAAATTCCAGGAAAACCTAACAGCCAACCGTGGTTCTCGCCAGAATGTGCTGCTGTCATTGTGCACAGAAATCACTTTTTCCATTTCTTCCAATGTAATAGATGTACTGAGACTAAACCCACTTTCAAGACTGTCAGAAAGAGTAATAAAGAACACAAGAGAGTTGTATGCTCAGTCCATCAACTCCAAAGTAGCTGTATTTCCTCCTGTATCAGAAAACACTCTATGCGACATACAAATATCTGTGCATGATGTTGCCAAGCTAATCAAAAACCTTGATTCCAGTAAAGCAACTGGCCCTGATGGCATTCTTATTATAGTGCTAAAAAAGCTTCAACCAGAATTAGCTCCCATACTTACAAAGCTGTTTAAGCCTTGTCTTAAAGAGAATTGCATCCCAACACCTTAGAAAATCTTGGCAGTATGCTCTGTATTGAAGAATTCTAGTGATCGGTCATCTCCCTCCTAGTACAGACCAATAAGTCTCCTAGAAGTAGTCAACCACCTCAGCAAAAATAAACTTTTTAGTGACATACAATATATTTCCATTCTGCTAGCTCTACAGCAGATGTGCTTACCGTTATATCTTATAGGATTAGCAAATCTCTTGAAAGAGGTTTCCTTTCTAGGGCAGTTGCTCTTGACATATAAAAGGCCTTTGATAAGGTATGGCATAAATGTCTACTTCACAAGATCTCCAGTTACGATATAGCTAGAAATGTCTTCTCAATTATTAAATCATTTCTCTCTGATAGGTTCATAAGAGTAATGGTTGATGAACAGAAATCAGAAGCTCACAGTATTAATGCTGTAGTCCCTCAGGGGTCGATCCTGGGCTCAACTCTCTTCCTAATCTGCATCAATGATCTTCTAAATCACATCCTTAGATCATTCCTAGAAATTTATGCCGACAACACTACCATCTATGACAGTACATCAAAGAGTGTAAACAACCGAGTTCTCTCTGATTCTCTCTTCTCTGATCTTGAGCATATGGTACAATGGGGAAAGAGGTGTCTGGTTACTTTTAATGCATCTAAAACCAAGCTTCTGTCTTTGCATCATCAACGCTCTGATCCCCATTTAACATCAATTGAAATGAATGGTTCTCATGTTGGTGAGGCTCCATGTTTTAACAAGCTCCTAGGCTTGACCATTACTCTTGGTCTGAAATGGAACATGCACATCAAATCTGTTGCCAAGGTCACTGGAAAATGATGGGATCCTTCCATCAATCCAGTAGACATCTCTCTGCTGATGCAATTCTCTACCTATATAAGAGCCAGGTATGTCCAAGGATGGAGTACTGTTGCCACATCTGGAGCTGCTAGAAATACCATTATCCTGCCTTGACAGAGTCCAAAATAGACTTCATAATCTAGTGGGGGTGCCCTTTTCTCTTCCCTGCAGTTTCGTCGACATTATGAGCCTATTTCTGCTTTATTGTTATTTTTATGGCAAGCGCTCGTCTGAGCTCCAATCTATGCCCCCTTCTCTTGCCAAACATACATGAGGAACACTGATCTAGCTAAAAACACTATCAATAATTTTCCACACTCTTTATCTGTGCCTAAACCTAAATGTAGATTCCATGAACAAAACTTCTTTCTTAGAACTGCACGCCTGTGGAACTCTCTCCAATTTGCTTGCATTCCGGTTGACTATAATATGATTGTCTTCAAGTCCGACATAAAAAAGTTCTTGAGGAGCTGTTCCCCTTTAGTATGTAAGAAATTTATTTCCTACACACTCAATTTCCTCCCTGCAGAAGCAAATGAATTCCACAAACAAAAGCCATACCTTTAAACTCAAAATTTATTCACAAGTAACAGCAATGAAAATTCTTTGGTTCTGGTATAGTCCTTTGCAAAATGGTGGCCCGATTTTCCCCCATACGCATGGAACCTTTAGTATGAATTCCTATTGTTGGAATGTTAGTTCATTGTTCGTTTGGAAGGATCCATGAAGATCATGGAGAACACGGCAGGAATGATGGCGCCTATAATCAGGCATAATGTGAGCCTCTTAGGACTCAAGAAGAAATAAGATAAAATCCAATGATCGGATAATAACATGCTGAATAGTAGTAGAATGTCTTCCTTGATTTGAATAGGTTCAGCAAAATAAGTTGTCTCTGCTTGTACCGATATGTCCTTCATTCACCGACCGTTTGGTGTCCATGAAGGAATTGTCTTGGCTCCCTAGTGAGGGAACCGCTGGTTTGAATCTGTATCGTTCCATGTTCTTTCTCAGACTGAAAAATAAACAGATGAATACAAAAAAGGCACCAAGTCAAATCACCTCACACATTCAAATTTAAACCAATCACAGACCGGCTACCAAACCGTGTAGGCGGCATAAAAGAAAGATGGCAGTTGAATGTGGAATTTCTCACAAGTAATCTAATTTACCAAATTTCCACTAACAATTACTACGACATTATCCTATTGACCACTGTACACTTATTAGCCCTTATCCTCGAGTGGCCTCTGGCCTTTATAAGTAGTGACTCCTTTGTAAAAAAAAACATTGTTTACGGTACGAAGGTATTTCATTCTTTATTGTACAAAAACGCAAAACATTAAAAATGGGAGAATGCACACCGAACAGACGAGTTATCCCCACTTGACCCCTAAGTATACTCGTAATGTTATTGATGAAAAATTTTTAAATGATTCAAACAATATATAATGTATTTTGTGTAACGAAAATATTTTTGTAATTTCTAATTCTTTCTTTTTCTGTCGACTTTTTTTACATTATATCTACAATCATACAAAATTGTTAGTTTTATTATTAGACTAAAATTGAGTTTATAAACATTTGTTTGTTTTCCTACGTCTTTTTTTCATAGATATTTTGGCAGATTTGTCGATCTTTGTCTCTTTTAGTGATTACCTGATTTGAGGATATTTGTACAACTAAACGGCAAATCTTCCAATATTTTAATCATACAAAATGTATATGAAAGTATGGTTATAATCAACTAGCGTCTTTATTAATTTTCTGCATGGTGCTATCGGGGTTGGTGAAGTTCAAATTAGTGCCCCCCCCCCTTTTGTTATTTAATATTTGTATTTTGAAGCGATAATATAAAAAAGGACATTATTGAAAAGTATATAATCAAACATAAAAAATTATACAAATAAAAATTAGTTAGTCTTTATTTGTATTTTATTTACACTAATTGTGTTATTTTTATTTACATTAATTGTTATTTTTATTTACATTAATTGTTGTTTTTATTTACATTAATTGTGTTAAATTTACATTAATTGTGTTAAATTAAAAGTGCAAATAAAGACTAATTATTTTATCCGTATAATTTTTTTATTTTTGTTCCCTGGTTTTGGGATTGAGTTATATTTTAGATAAATAATTTTACTTGTTCTAATTAGCTGCAATTGGCAATTTACTCATCAAGTCGCCCATCTCTAACTCAATTTCCGCTTATTACTTTCTGAGCACTAAACTTTACACATTGATGCACAAAATCAAAATGCATTTGTACTCACCTCATCTGCGCATACATCATCCGAAATAAAAGCAAATATATTTTGGATTAATCAGAAAACTTTCTGAATTTATTTGAAATAGTCTTTCTGTGAGCTACCTAAACCCTTTAAAAGCCAAATTTATCTTCAATAAACCAGTAGAACCCAGTCGATTCGAATCTGCATAATAGTGTCACAAGGTGCCACCCGCGGGCTCTCATATCAGCAACATTTCCTTCTACTAACGCACACACACATTAACAAACACGCAGACACACACAACTCATCATAATATCGTCTGTCAATCTATATAAACTTCATTCATTGAAATATAGCCAATCCATCTCGCTAAAATATTTTACTAATACATAACAAAAGAACACAGACTCTTAAAAACAACCTTCAATGAATTATAATTTAAGCAGAGAAGTTTTTAATACGATTTTACTGATCCCTGAAACTCACAGCTCTTAATTAATCGATCCAGACTTCTTCTAATGTATTGTAAGAAATTTCTTTCCCACACGCCCAATTTCCTCCTGCAGACAGCAAATGAAATTCCACAAACAAAGCCATATCTTTAAACTCAAACTTTATTCACAATGTATCAAAAATGAAAGATCTTTGGTTGACAGTAAGTCCTTTGCAAAAACAGTGACTGAATTTGCTATCCATACGCATGGAGCCTTTAGTTCGATTCCTCTGCGGGATGTTAGTTTGGGATCCATGTTTGTACATGGAGAACACGGTGTGAAGGTTGCGCCCAATACGGACATATTTGGGACCTTGTGGTCTCTGAAAGAAATAGGAATAAATTCCTATAATCATGCCGAACACTGTAGAATATCTATGGCGGTTGCCATAGCTTTTCACAACATTTGAAAAAGGGTCATCATTTCGGTCGGTCTCCTTTTTGGGGCACGTCCGAAATTAGAGAGAGAACAAAAGTGCTGAAAAAGAACGGTTGTGGAAAAAAAAACATCGGGTTATAATTAAGTGCGAAGAGACTTTAGCATTGATGATGTTTTATAAAGGTTTCCCAAGATATAGGGTACAAATAGGATGGTACATTTTCTTTGATAAAAGTCTTTACCCAGGGAAACTGGTCCGTCGCGTGTTGATACTTCTATCGTTTTCGCATGTCTGAGACAGATTTCTTCTTTGTATCTCCTTCCAGGACAGTCCTCTATTCCGATTGGTGACGTTGAGAGAAGAAAGGAAGGGGAAAGTAGAAGAGTAGGGAGAAAGAGAGAAATAAGGGAAGCATACCGTAGCAGCATCATAGTAGTAGTTCAATACAATGGTCAAATTAAATATTTTTGGATCAGTTTGAATTTGGGGATTTTGTTTCAAATTGTTGTTTTGTTTTCCTCTTAATTCCCAAAGTGATTCAATTCCTCTGCTTACATAGCTCTTTAATTAGTTGCTACCACATGAGGGCAAATATAATATGGCTGAGTTTAATGGGGTTTACCTTACTCATTACATGGTGAGAAGAAAGGAAACAAAATGATACTCAATTCCATCTTTTTTGTTCGTTTGTTTATTTGTTTGCTTTTTTAAAAAAAAATTTTTATCAGTAATTTTAGTTCAGGGAGTAGTATAAAGTGACGTTTTTAGCATCAATTAGTTCCTATAGTTATTTTCACCCAAAATATTTCAAACTAGCGGGGGTACCCGGCGTTGCCCGAGTGTTTGTTTTCGGGATGGGGGGAGTTTTAAAAAATGTTATGGTAGGTAAGTAGGAAGGATCAAACCCGGAGTCATGAGTAAAAGTAGGAAAATAAAGTGTGAAAAAAAAAAAAAACATCTGCAACGTTAACAGTTCGGCCACCAAGAAAAGTCCATTCCAGTTGTTTAGGAAAAAAAAAACAAAAAAAAACGACTACGGTAGGTCGGCGCGAACGTGAAAATATAATGTGAATTGTCCAGCACGCTAACCACTATGCCACAGAGCACTGCAGCTAAGTTTAGTGATTTTAAATAACTTGACATGAAAGAACTACGAAGCCAAACCGGTGTTCTCTTCTCAACTGTTCCTTGTGAACGATCCTCAAACGGTGTTAACTGGTGGCAGGGGGAGGAGGAATTTATTAGAGAGAAAATATTTTACCACTTCCATTGATCTTAACCGATTTTGGCCGTGACTTCTCAGCAGAAAAAGTATAGAAATCTAAGATTATCGAGGAATTTGAGAAATAATAAGCCTATAACACACCTCAGATATTGTTCTGCCGTTTGTGCATATTATATTTGCATGAACTATCTTGATTTTTAATCCTATTAATGTCAAAATCCGACGGGAAAAAATGAGTTCATTTTATTTATATAGAAAGAAGAGAAGAAGAGAAGAGAAGAGAAGAGAAGATAAAAAAACTTTGCTGTTAATAAGCTGTAGTGAAAATTGAGTGTGACTGCGAACTCGAAACCCGAGCGATGGGAAACGAGAAAGCGACGAATCAGCAGGTTCGATTGCGCATTAATTTGCATAAATGAGATAGTATAAGGCTGGGAGTTAAGATGTTTAAGAGAGTCGAGCCGTTGAGTTCTCGAGAACCGGATGGAATCTGGTTAGAGCGGAGAGTGTCGCTGAGAATAGAGTCCAGGTTTTTTTTTTTTTTTTATAAAAGAAAATGTAAATATTAAATTTCTGGAATATACTTTGCAGATTTGTGTAACAAAAATTATTTTGAATTTTTAAAACAATATTTGCATCCGGAAATGTTTGAAGTTTGCTTTTTATTGATGGAATTTTAGGTTTATTTAAAAACTAAAAAATTGTTCTCTACATAGGAGACACATTTAAAAAAAAAAAATAGATAATCGTTTTGAACAAAAAAATGATAACACAAAATGGAAAAAACCTGAATTAGTCTTGCTTTTCTGTTTTGTTTTGTTTTTTAATATTATTATTATTATTATTATTAAGTGAAAACAAGTGAGGATGTCAAGGTAGAGGTATGGTGTGACAAAAGTGTCATAACGACCAAGCAATTGGAACATGATCGTCCTGATTTGGTTGCCATTGACAAGGTCTCAAAAAACTGGCAGATTGTAGACTTTTGAGTACCCTGGGACAGGAATGTGAGAGAGAAGGAGAATGAGAAGTGGGGCAATTATGTTCCATTGGCCTTGGAGATAAGGCGTATACACAAGGTTAAAACACAAATAATCCCGGTCGTAGTCGGTACACTAGGAGTAGTATCAAGTCGTCTGGAAGGCCAATTGAAAAAACTACAAATCCCCGATGTTTTAGGCGGCCTTCAGACCTCTGCAATTATAGGTACTACCAACATCCTTAGGAAAACCCTTGATCTTTAAAGCTCCCGGTTTGAAACCGGGATTAAGGACAATCCTTTGGAAATGAATCCCATCCCTTTCCAAAGAGAGGTTGATAAACGAAATCAGAATTATTATTATTAAAAAAACAATCTCAGTTGAACAAAGGCTAGAAAAAATGACATGCAAAGTCATATAAAGGGTGTTTTTAGCGTGAACTTTTCAATCACAGAAAAATGTTTTTAGTATACAAATATGTGGTTTATTCCAACGATTTACTTTGAGCATTTATAGTTAAAATACAATTTAGATTATATGGCTCACACATATATGGCATAATTTAGAGGTCCAATTTTCATAAAATCTATGCATTAATAAATTAGGCTGTATTTCGGCAATAACGAATGCTGTCTTTCATGTGGTCTATTGTGTCTGGTTTATCAGCATGGATATGGAACCTTACATATCCACAAAGAAAATAATATAATGGGGTTTAAATGAGATGGCCAGTTGGCAGGTCCATTTTGTAAAATTATTCATTCATCAAATGTTTCATATTGTGTGCTATGTAGCATGTGGTTTCGTCCTAATGAAACCACATGTCTACAACATAAATGCCTTCCAGTTGAGACACAAAGAAGTGGGTGATCACCTTTCTGTATCGCTTACCGTTGACTGTTACGTTCTGAACATCGTCACCTTCAAAGACGAATGATTCCACCAATCTATAAGGTGCACAAACATTTTGTATTTTTATGATTATCTGAAGCTGTTTCGACCATAGCTTGTGAATTATTTTCACTTTAAATTCGGCAATTCTGTTTATTGACATAAACATTTAACCAAAAGTGTTTTTTATCACTGAGGAAAATTTTGAAAGGAAATTGTAGATCAATAGCAATGTTACCTTTGCTCCATTCACCAAATGTACGATGTGAACGATGATCATTTGGCTTCAACTTCTGCACAAACTAAATCTTATATGCACGCAATCAAGATCTTTATGCCACATTTTCCATAAACTCAGAAAGGGCACAAGTTTAATTGTTGAACACAGCATACTAAAGAATGTGTATTATCGTTCAGAGCGAACGTAGTGCGAAAATGATTCACAGTTTCTCTAATTAATCGTTCTAATAATCGATTATGAGCGCCATAAAATTCACATAATACATGATGTGTTGCTCGCACCAAACCGTGATTTTTTTTAGTAAATTTGCACAACTTGCAAATGCTGCTCTTTTCATAATGAAGTGCCAAACTAAGCTAAACTCAAAATAATGTATAGTTGCCATCTGCAATCAATGAAATTAGAGTTGTCAATTTAAAGTTCTTGCCTCCAAAATAAAACGCTTTAATAAAAATTGTCTTTCTTAAGACTTTCTTCAAATGTCTTTTTCTTCTCAGCCTAATATATTTTAAGACAAAACCTTCAAAAGATAACGTTTTAGGATTTCTCATTTATTTTTTTGTAATATGGCGAAGAAAAGAAAATTTCGAATCCGTCTCTTCGTTTATTCTTTGATAATTCTATAGAATTTCTGAAAGCTATTTCCAACAGAAAATACATTGATAAAATGAGGGAGTTAAATCAGAACATATTTTGATCCAATATTAAATGGATTTTAATTTTTAATATGGATTATTGGTATCATTTGGATCATTCGGATAATTGTATTCATCTTGAGTGTTATTTTCACAATGGTTAGGCCGATGTAACCTCCGGTCTTCTTCAGGAGTATCTTCTTGAACTTGGGAATCTTTCTGTTAAATCTGAAAATTTTTACAGAATTTAGAATGGAAAGCTTTATTTAATCAACAATGGTAACATACCATCAGCCATATATAATCCACAATGGTAACATACCATCAGCCATATTTAATCCACAATGGTAACATACCATCAGCCATATCTAATCCACAATGGTAACATACCATCAGCCATATCTAATCCACAATGGTAACATACCATCAGCCATATATAATCCACAATGGTAACATACCATCAGCCATATATAATCCACAATGGTAACACACCATCAGCCATATCTAATCCACAATGGTAACATACCATCAGTCATAACTGGGTAGAAGTTTTAAGTAATTCGCATTTGTATTCTTATTATCACAACGCAATGAGGATTGAACCTTCAATCTCTAGAAAAGTGTTACTTAGAACAGAATCTTTTACTTAGTATTTAATCTACTATGCCACAAAGTATAATTCTTATCAACCTAATAAGTTTATAATAATAAATTGCTATACCATTTCTACTATATAATTAGTATGTATAGTATACATATTGCTACTTGATTGTTTTTGTTTTACGGAATATCAACACTTTTCAAGTTATTTAATGGCGAATTAAGTAATTTTGAAGAAAAGTTTTTTAATAGAATATATTTGTTTTTTTCCAATCGGTTTCTATTTAACCCATAGTTGTATATATACTATACATACTTAGCATGTATTCTATACATACTTAGTATATATATTATACATACTTAGTATATATAATTTTGTCATGCTTTACATTATACTTAGTATATATACTATACATACTTAGTATATATACTATACATACTTAGTACATATAGTATACATACTTAGTATATATACTATACATACTTAGTATATATACAATACATACTTAGTATATATAGTATACATACTTAGTATATATACTATACATACTTAGTATATATACTATACATAGTTAGTATATATAATTGTGTCACGCTTTACATTATACTTAGTATATATAGTATACATACTTAGTATATATAGTATACATACTTAGTATATATAGTATACATACTTAGTATATATACTATACATACTTAGTATATATAGTATACATACTTAGTATATATAGTATACATACTTAGTATATATACTATACATACTTAGTATATATACTATACATACTTAGTATATATACTATACATACTTAGTATATATACTATACATACTTAGTATATATAGTATACATACTTAGTATATATACTATACATACTTAGTATATATACTATACATACTTAGTATATATAGTATACATACTTAGTATATATACTATACATACTTAGTATATATACTATACATACTTAGTATATATACTATACATACTTAGTATATATACTATACATACTTTGTATATATACTATACATACTTAGTATATATAGTATACATACTTAGTATATATACTATACATACTTAGTATATATAGTATACATACTTAGTATATATACTATACATACTTAGTATATATAGTATACATACTAAGTATATATAGTATACATACTTAGTATATATACTATACATACTTAGTATATATACTATACATACTTAGTATATATAGTATACATACTTAGTATATATACTATACATACTTAGTATATATACTATACATACTTAGTATATATAATTTTGTCATGCTTTACATTATACTTAGTATATATATAATATACATACTTAGTATATATAGTATACATACTTAGTATATATACTATACATACTTAGTATATATACTATACATACTTAGTATATATACTATACATACTTAGTATATATAGTATACATACTTAGTATATATACTATACATACTTAGTATATATAGTATACATCCTCAGTATATATAGTATACATACTTAGTATATATACTATACATACTTAGTATATATAGTATACATACTTAGTATATATAGTATACATACTTAGTATATATAGTATACATACTTAGTATATATACTATACATACTTAGTATATATATATAGTATACATACTTAGTATATATACTATACATACTTAGTATATATAGTATATATACTTAGTATATATACTATACATACTTAGTATATATACTATACATACTTAGTATATATACTATACATACTTAGTATATATACTATACATACTTAGTATATATACTGTACATACTTAGTATATATATTATACATACTTAGTATATATACTATACATACTTAGTATATATAGTATACATACTTAGTATATATAGTATACATACTTAGTATATATAGTATACATACTTAGATTATATACTATACGTACTTAGTATATATAGTATACATACTTAGTATATATACTATACATACTTAGTATATATAGTATACATACTTAGTATATATAGTATACATACTTAGTATATATACTATACATACTTAGTATATATACTATACATACTTAGTATATATAGTATACATACTTAGTATATATAGTATACATACTTAGTATATATAGTATACATACTTAGTATATATAGTATACATACTTAGTATATATACTATACATACTTAGTATATATAGTATACATACTTAGTATATATACTATACATACTTAGTATATATACTATACATACTTAGTATATATACTATACATACTTAGCATATATACTATACATACTTAGCATATATTCTATACATACTTAGTATATATTCTATACATACTTAGTATATATACTATACATACTTAGCATATATACTATACATACTTACCATATATTCTATACATACTTAGTATATATACTATACATACTTAGTATATATACTATACATACTTAGTATATATAGTATACATCCTCAGTATATATAGTATACATACTTAGTATATATACTATACATACTTAGTATATATAGTATACATACTTAGTATATATAGTATACATACTTAGTATATATAGTATACATACTTAGTATATATACTATACATACTTAGTATATATATATAGTATACATACTTAGTATATATACTATACATACTTAGTATATATAGTATATATACTTAGTATATATACTATACATACTTAGTATATATACTATACATACTTAGTATATATACTATACATACTTAGTATATATACTATACATACTTAGTATATATACTGTACATACTTAGTATATATATTATACATACTTAGTATATATACTATACATACTTAGTATATATAGTATACATACTTAGTATATATAGTATACATACTTAGTATATATAGTATACATACTTAGTATATATACTATACGTACTTAGTATATATAGAATACATACTTAGTATATATACTATACATACTTAGTATATATAGTATACATACTTAGTATATATAGTATACATACTTAGTATATATACTATACATACTTAGTATATATACTATACATACTTAGTATATATAGTACATACTTAGTATATATAGTATACATACTTAGTATATATACTATACATACTTAGTATATATACTATACATACTTAGTATATATAGTATACATACTTAGTATATATACTATACATACTTAGTATATATACTATACATACTTAGTATATATACTATACATACTTAGCATATATACTATACATACTTAGCATATATTCTATACATACTTAGTATATATTCTATACATACTTAGTATATATACTATACATACTTAGCATATATACTATACATACTTACCATATATTCTATACATACTTAGTATATATACTATACATACTTAGTATATATACTATACATACTTAGTATATATACTATACATACTTAGTATATATAATTTTGTCATGCTTTACATTATACTTACTATGTGTCAATATCAAAATTATTTATTATTTCAAGATGATATACTATTCATATAACATAATTGTAATTATGATATATGCAATAGTAATATAATTTACTCATTATTTTATAATCATTTGGTGCTGTTTATTTCTGTTTGTTGATAAGGAAGGCCTATCTGTGGGCTGTTGAGAATGTGAAAACTGGCTTTTGTATGTATTTTCTTTTGCACTGACTGAGCTGCCTAGTCATATGATTATAATCAAAACTATTATATACCTATAAAGCTATGGGCCGAAACAATTGTATGTAACTTTTGACAATAAAACCTAAGGTCTTGAAATGAACAATTAAATCAATGTTATTCCTTGCAAAGCAGTGAATTATAAGAAATAATAATAGCTCTAGTATTGTACTACTGAACTATCTAAAAAAATAACACAAAGTTTTTTTTTTAGATAGCTCTACTACTGAGCTATCTAAAAAAAACTTTGTTTATATATTTAAATACTATTCTATTTGCTTATATATCTAAATACTATTCCAAGTAATCTATATATATAGTCATCCACAGTACTGTTTCGCAGCTCATCAGTGCGGCTAGAAAGGCAACTGCCTCAAGCCAGGATCGAAACTGGACCGCCGAAATGACAGTCAAGGCTTCTCACCATTACGCTATACGGCTGCTGTGGCGATAATGAATAAACGATGTTTTGACATCGTCCAAATCCTCCGCTTGATTTGTTTACACACAGAGCGTCTCTTAATACGCTAATGGCAGTTTATATATCAGTTCCCGAAATGCTCAACCCAAGATAGGGAGCATTATATATATATATATATATATACTAGCAAAAGTACCCGTCGTTGACTGGGTTCAAAAACAGCCGACAGAAAATGGACTCTGATTTATGAAAGTCTGATAGATTATGAAAAGGAAGGGTTGTAAATTTGGGGTATCAAAACCAAAGCAAAATATGATGAAAGTAAAAATAAAATAGATAAACCCTATAATTTATTATACCATACCTGTTCACACTGAAACACTTATCATAATATTCTGTGGATCTATATTAAAAAACCTTGTTAAAACTTTGTGACATATTTCCATTCTATGGAGGTCAGGTGCGAACGAACACCCCCATAATTTTATTGTACAATATTTCTTTAAACTGAAACATAATTATCAAAGTATACTTTAGCAGATAGATATGAAAAGTCTTTATTAAAGTTTGTGCCTATTTCCATTCTATGGAGGCCAGGCGCGAACGCAGACCTCACAATTTTATTATACCATTCCTATTTAAATTAAAACATACTTATCAAAGTATTCTTATGTACATCTATATCAAAAACACTTGTAAACGTTTTTTTTTTTAATTTTTAATTTTTTTATTTCCATACTTTGTGGACCAGGTGCGAACGCAGGCCCCACAATTTTAATGAACCACCGTTCTGCCTGATCAAACATACCCATTCCTGTGTCTCGATACATCTTCTATCATTATATGTAATCAGTTTTTTTAAATAGTCAACCATATAGGAACCTATTCGTGACCCTCCCACACACACACATTCAGCTTTATATTATATATATATATATTGAGTAAAACGATTCATAATTTTGAATTAAAAATCAGTTTCATTATATACATATATAAATGTATGTTTGTTCGTAATAAATAATGTAAATAATCATTAGACATTTTGGTATAGAATTTTCATTGTAACCATGCGTGTTTTTATATATTCTTTTTAATTATACTTAATATTTATGTAATAAATTGGTTTTATTTGTAACGATGTGGCCATTTTTTTATTTGGATGTGTTTACAATATGACTATATTAGAAATGTTTCACAAATTTTAAATGGATAAAACTTAATCATGTGATTATTAAAAATGTGATTAAAATGTAATTTCAATTAACCACATGTGGTCGCTTTCCTGTTAAGTATTCTTCGAAAATGGATATTAGCAGCAAAGTAACCATTGTGGATCATGTTTTTACTATTCAGAAAATTAAAGATTCACATGGAATTTGATGTATATTTGTTCAGTGACGAATGAGATTCCTACTTCAGTCACCTAAATTATTTAGAGCGAAATGAGTGTAGGAATTTATATCCAAAGTTCAATATCTTTTTAACTTAAAAAATAACATGAATACACTAAGTTTCATCACGAAACCACTACAAACATCTATATCTACTTACATCATATTAGAAATTGAATGACCCATAAAATATCTGAGTATTGAATTTTTGACATTTAAGAAAAAAAAATTGCATAATCTGGTAGCTGAGTGTTAAATCAATAATAATCAGCTGAAAATATTAAAAAAAAAAACGAAAATAACTGCTTCCAAATATACTGGCAATAATTTGGTTTCGTGTTCCCCTTGAGTGTTTCCAATAAAGGGGGTCGATTTACTAGGACTTGGCATTAGAAACTGAGCACCCCTTAAAAATCTTTTAATATTGAATATTTTGCATCTTGGTTAAATTTGTTAGTTTGAAGTCGCTGATAATCAACTCAAAAAAATGAAAAAAAGACGAAATAAAAAAGAATGGTACTCTTGCAGAATTTGACCCGAATCCTCTGGATTTTCTGTCAATTATGGTTAGGGCTCGACTAGCAATCACCGGATTAAGCCAAGCGTTATTCAAATTAAATCGACATTTTTTTTTTTTTTTTGCATAAAAAATCTAATTTTTAAATTATTTCTTGGATGATGGGGGTGTATTTTTTCTGTTTATTTTTTTTAATATCTGTTAACAAAAAATAATTTGTACATTCTCTTAAAAAAACTTTTCTGTACTTCCACCTAGAAGCCATCCTCCAACGTAGACCCCTACTACCATGTCTCCTTCTCCAACATCAGAGGTCTACGTTCCAACCTTCCAAAGGTTGAAACCCAATTACAGGAGACAAAACCGGACTTACTCTTTCTAAGCAAAACTGGCATAGGGCCGACCACTTCCCTAGATGAGTTCATAATAAAAGGATACGCTAACTTAACATCTAAATTTGATCCCCAAGATCGCCATGGGCATGGAATATGTGCCTACATTAAAGATGGCTTCCCGTGTGGTAGAGATATCTCCAGAGAAGACTCTAATTTACCTTATATGTGCTTCCGGGTTGCACTTGCTTACACCACTGCATTTATATTTGCTCTCTATCACCCCCACAACAGTGGGATTACTGTCTTTAAGAGTATATCTGAGAAAATTGACCTCATCCTGTCTGCCCATCTTTCGGCTACCATTCACATTTGCGATGACTTCAATGTCCATAATGTGGAATGGCTGACCCACTCAAATAAGACAGATGATGAGGGGAGGTTCTGTCATGATTTTGCCATTACCTATGACCTCACTCAGATTGTTCATGAACCCACCCGTGTGCCCGATACTACTGGTCAGTATGCAAGCCTTCTAGACCTTTTTCTCACAACTTCCCCTGAGCTATGTTCTTGTTCCGTTCTATCTCCCCTGGGATCCTCCGATCACACAGTTGTATCAGTTAAGATAAAAATGAAATTCAATAAGTCTTCAGATGTACCTCTCCACCGTACTGTATATCGATACTCTATGGCTGACTGGGATAGCTTCTGTACATTCATATCTGATCTACCTCTGCATTCCATGTTTAAAAAGGATGTATCCTTTATAGTATAAGACCTTACCGAATGGTTAATTGTAGGCATAGATCGATTCATACCATCCAAAAAATTCCAACAAAAACCTAACAGCCAGCCATGGTTCTCCACAGAATATGCCCTGCCATTGCGCACAGAAATCACTTTTTCCATAGCTACCAACATAATAGATGTACTGAGACTAAAGCTGCCTTCAGGACTGCCAGCAACCACTGTAAAAGAGTAATAAAACATGCAAGAGAGCTATATGCTCAGTCCGTCAAATTCAAAGTAGCTGAGCAGCGGCTTGGTTCCCACCAGTTTTGGCAAATAGCAAACAGGATCCTGAACAGATACGTGCGTTCCATCCCAATCATCATCAATGGACCTGAGGTCATATCAGCAGCATCAGACAAGGTCAAACTATTCGCCAAGAACTTTGCAGCTAACTCTACCCTCTGCGACGAAGGGCATCAACTCCCCATATTTCCACCTACAACAGACAACACCTTATCCAACATACAAATATCTGTGCACAAGGTCGCCAAACTAATCAAGAACCTTGATTCCAGTAAAGCAACTGGCCCAGACGGCATTCCAATTATAGTAATGAAAAAGCTTCGACCAGAACTTGTCCCCATACTTACAAAACTGTTTAAGCGTTGCCTTAAGGAGAAGTGCTTTCCAACACCCTGGAAAACCTCATCAGTATGGCCTGTATTTAAGAACTCAGGTGATAAGGAATCCCCTCTCAGTACAGACCAATAAGTCTTCTGTGTGTCATGAGTAAGTTACTGGAATCCATATTAAATAAAGAAGTAGTCAACCACCTCAGCAGGAATAATCTTCTTAGTGACATGCAATATGGTTTCCGTTCTGCTAGATCTACAGCTCATGTGCTAACGGTTATGTCCCATAGGATTAGTGAATCTCTCGACAAAGTCTTCCTTTCTAGGGCAATTGCTCTTGACATATCAAAGGCCTTCGAAAAGGTATGGCATAAGGGCCTATTCCACAAGATTTCCAGCTACGGTATAACTGGAAATGTTTTCTCAATAATTAAATCATTTCTCTCTGATAGGTTCATAAGAGTAGTGATTGATGGGCAGCAATCAGAGGCCCACAGTATTAATGCTGGAGTCTCCCAGGGGTCCATCCTGGGCCCAACTCTCTTCCTGATTTACATCAATGATCTCCCAAAACACATACTTAATTCATTCGTTGACATCTATGCTGATGACACGACCATCTACGGTAACACATCAAAGGCCGTAAATGGCAAAGCTCTCTCTGATTCCCTCTCCTCTGATCTTGAGCACGTGGTTCAGTGGGGGAAGAGATAGCTGGTTATTTTTAATGCATCTAAAACCAAGCTCCTTACTTTACATCATCAACGCTCTGTTCCTCATCTAGCATCAATTGAAATGGATGGCTCTCGTCTTGGAGAGGCTTCATGTTTTGACAAGCTCCTGGTTTTGACCTTTACTCCTGATCTGAAATGGAACACGTATATAAATCCGGGCCGCTGGGAAAATGGTGGGATCCTTCTACTGCTTCAGAAGATATTTCACTACTGATGCAATTCTCTATCTCTGTAAAAGCCAAGTACGTCGAAAGATGGAGTACTGCTGCCACATCTGGGCTGAAGCTTCAAAAAACAGTTTATCCTGCCTTGACAAAGTACAAAATAGACTTCGTGGCTTAGTGGGGGATGCTCTCTTCTCTTCCCTGCAACCTCTTTCCCACAGAAGAGACGTTGCGAGCCTGTCTTTGTTTTATCGTTATTTCCATGGCATGTGCTCGTCCGAGCTCCAATCTCTGGTCCCCCCCTCGCCAATCCTTCATGATAAACACCCGTCTAGCTAAAACCACTGTCAGTAATTTTCCCCACTCTTTATCTGTGCCTAAATCAAAACGTAGATTCCATGAACATAGCTTTTTTCTGAGAAGTGCACACCTTGTGGAATTCTCTTCCGTTTGCCTGTTTCCCACCTGACTACAACTTGGACATCTTCAAGTCCAACATAAACAAATTCCTGATTAATCGCCCCCTTAAGTAAGACACTTTATATCAAATCTCCAATACCAACTATTACTACAATATTATCCCATTGATTATTGTAGGAAAATAACCCTTATCCCCGAGTGGCTTACGGGCCTTGATAAGTGGTGATCCCATGTAAAAAAAAAACATTTACTGCCAATTTTCTTTAAAAAAAAAAAAAAAATGTAAGTTTCTAGAAAAAAATCATTCACCTAACAATTTACAGTAAAAAAAAATTCATTTTTTCTTGAAAAAAAAAGAACTTCTGTTGATGAAAAAATTTCAAAAACAAATAATAAAAGTGTGAGGAAAATAAATATTCAGTAAATTTACAGCAGGTTTTTATTATTTTTTATTTGTCGTATTTCTATTTCTTTCCGGTTTGTTTGTTTTGAAATTCGTCTGCATCTGTTACATCGCTCGGCTTAATCTGGTGACTGTTGGTCAAGCCTGGACCATAATTAACGAAAAATCCCGAGGACCTGGGCTGAATTCTGCAATAGTATCAAAAATATATACGGGGTGTTCATTGTACAGGTTGGCCGATAAAAAGAGTACTTCTTCATTATTGTAGTGAAATCGGCGAAAAGTTGACATTTGATTTCAAAGCCATGATAACTACTTACATATTTCAACAATAAGCAATATTATCTAATTGTCATGTCACAATTATTTCCGTCTTCTAGGATTACATGAAAAAATGATTTCGGCTATGTGTGTTTTGTCATGTGACATGTGGCGTAAACGCAAGGGAAATAGCTAAAATTTCTAATTTCTTTAAAAACCAATTTCTACCTTATGGTTTTTTTGTAAGTTTTGGATATTTTCATTACTACGACATGGCAATTCAGTAGATACTATTGGTTTCATTTTAAAATCAATATTTCGATTTGCGAATTTTGCTATAATAACGAAGAAGCATCAAAATGTTTAGGAATATTCTCATTAATTTTATTTTAAAGTAATATATTTTCTTTGAATAAAAAACAGATTACCAAACTATTTCCTTTTCTAAAACTTATCCTTTAACATTTTTACATTTTTTTTTTTGCTTCTTTCTTCCTTCTGAATTATCATCGTCTCCCACTTTGTTGGTTTATTCTTTAAACAGTTTTCTTTTCAATTTTTCCATCGATTTATTATTGATAAAACTATATACTTTTATACAAAAAGAAAATCTACTAAATTTTTCAATTAACAAGATTTTCCAGTGCGTGCTCGCATACATGTCTATAGTAAAATTAAACTCTAGTTTTCCCCTTTGTCAATATCAGGAAGAATGGGAAGTGAACTTGCAGTGAATGATTTCAAAGGATATACTATTTTAATTTAAGATATTGCACTTCACAATTCGCTTGGCGTTTGCAATCAGGGTTGCGGAATTGGAGTCGGAGTTGGAGGTTTTAACTGGAGTCAGAGTCAGAAGGAGTCAGAGGTTTTTGCTGGAGTTGGAGTCGGAGTCAGATTTCTTAGAGTACAAGGAGTCGGAGTCGGAATTTTTTATCCGACTCCAACTTCTTAAGTCCAATAAATTTATTTTTTTACATGGTTTTCCTGTTTGGTTTTAGTGGTTATTTTTTTAATTACATTTTCACACCAAAATAGGCACATTGCCACTTTCATGTAGAGGATTACTATCAGGTACCTAAGTTGCAGGGATACTATGTAAGGAGTTTAGCAGCAAGATGTTTGTTCACATTACACTTGAACTTCTGCAGGTAAGTACTGTTGAGGAAGCAAGAACCCAGAAGAGAATTCCAAAGTCTAGCAGTTCTGGAAAACAAGCTATTAGAGTAGGGGGCTTTCTTACATCAAAGGATCTGTACTGTGTAGGGGTGGGACTTTGCTGCTTGTCGGGTTTGTCGTGGGTGTTTTCATCGGGGAGGTGCACAAAAGCTTGTAGTTCATCAGACCATCCATCATGAAAATACTTGTAAAACAGAGGGATGCAACATTTCGTCGATGGTACAGGGGCTGAAGCTTAGATGACAGTTCAGGATCTATCAGGCTGGCGAACAGAAGCGTGTGCTCTATCCCAACCATCATCAATGGACTTGAGGTAATTTCATCAGCATCAGACAAAGCCAAACTCTTTGCCAAGAACTTTGCAGCTAATTCTACTCTATGCGACCAAGGCCGCCGACCCTCTGTATTTCCTCCTGTATCAAAAATCATGCTATGCAACATACAAATATCTGTGCGTGATGTTGCCAAGCTAATCAAAAACCTTGATTCCAGTAAAGAAACTGGCCCCGACGGCATTCAAATTATAGTGCTCAAAAAGTTCAACCAGAACTAGTTCCCATACTTACAAAGCTGTTTAAGCATTGTCATAAAGAGAATTGCTTTTCAACACCCTGGAAAATCTCATCAGTATGTCCTGTATTTAAGAATTTAGGTGATCGGTCATCTCCCTCTTAGTACAGACCAATAAGTCTCCTGTGCGTCATGAGTAAGTTACTGAAATCTGTGTTAAATAGAGAAGTAGTCAACCACTTCAGCAAAAATAACCTTCTTAGTGACATGCAATATGGTTTCCGTTCTGCTTGATCTACAGCAGATGTGTTTAGGGTTATTTCTCGTAGGATTTGTGAAACTCTCGAGAGAGGCTCCCCTTCTAAAGCAATTGCTCTTGACCTTTAATAAGGTATGGCATAAAGGTCTACTTTACAAGATCTCCAACTATGGTATAGCTGGAAATGTCTTTTCAATTATTAAATCATTTCTCTCTGAAAGGTTCATAAGAGTAGTGGTTGATGGGCAGAAATCAGAAGCTCATCGTATTAATGCTGGAGTCCTTCAGGGGTCCATCCTGGATCCAACTCTCTTCCTGATCTACATCAATGATCTTCCAAATCACATCCTTAGATCATTCATAGACATTTTTGCTGACGACACCACCATCTATGTTAGCACATCAAAGGCTGTAAATGACTAAGTTCTCTCTGATTTTCTCTCCTCTGATCTTGAATATTGGTACAATGAGAAAAAAAGTGGTTACTTTTAATGCATCTAAAACAAGCTTCTATCTTTACATCATCAACGTTCTGATCCCCATCTGGCATCAATTGAAATGAGTGGCTCTCGTCTTGGGAAAGCCTCAAGTTTTGACAAGCTTCTGGGCTTGACCTTTACTGCTGATCTAAAATGGAATACATACATCAAATCTGTTGCCAAGGTCGCTGGAAAAATGATGGGATCCTTCTATCGATCCAATAGATATCTACCTGCTGATGCAATTATCTACCTATATAACAGCCAAGGATGGCGTATTGCTGTCACATCTGGGCAGGAGCTACTATGAAGCTCTTATCCTGCCTTGACAGAGTTCAGAATAGACTTTGTAGCTTAGTGGGGGGTGCTCTTTTCTCTTCCCTACAATCTCTTTCTTACAGAAGAGACGTTGCGAGCTTGTCTCTGTTTTATCATTATTTTCATGGCAAGTGCTTGTCTGAGCTCTAATCTAAGGTTCCCCTCCTCGCCAAACATTCACGAGAAACACTCGTTTGACTGCAAACACTATCAATAATATCTCCTGCTCTTTATTTGTGCTTAAACCTAAACATAGATTCCATGAACAAAGTTTCCAACTTAGAACTGCCCGCCTGTTGAATTCTCTTCCATTTACCTGCTTCCCAGCTGACTAAAATATGGCAGTCTTCAAGTCCAATGTAAACAAGTTCTTGATGAGCTGTCCTCTTAAGTAATCCAATTTACCAAATTTACACTTCGAACGATTACTATGATATTGTCCTTTTGACCACTGTGCACGTATTAACCCTTATCTTTGAGTGGCCTCTGGGCCTTGATAAGTAGTGATTACTTTGTAAAAAAAAATATAAGCAATAACTTAATTGCTTTCTAAGCAGTGGTTTGCACAACTTACCAGTTTTTGTATGTCAGTTCAGTGTATAAAGAAATAATTTTGGGTTTTCCTTTCGGTAAATAATGCTCTCTCAATATGTTTAATGCTTTGCAGCCGTCATCCAGGGCTTCTCTCATTATCAGTGATAGACTTCGGTCATCTAAACACTGTATTAATTCCGCAAAGACAGTTGCATTCTTTTCAGGTTGTGTTTGTAGTACTTTGTGTAGCTTTTGGATTCGTAGATATCCCAGAAATTTAACTTGCCACAATTCGAATTTTGATTCGGATCCATCGAAATAAAGACGTATGCTGGGCCCATAACCTCTAGAAGTGTAAGCCATTTTGAGTTTCAGAACAGTTTCAGATGGTTCGCTGTTACACACAAGTCCTGGGAGGTGACTTGTTTGTAGTAGACAGTTCCACAGAACAAAATATTCTTACCGTGTCGAAACCCGGGAACGGAACATGTGAAATTGCTCCAGAAAAGGTTTAATAATTATGAAGCAATTCCGGTTCCTGATTGGTTGGTAGTAGAACGTGAATTAATTTGATTCGCCAGTTCTTAGCAGCATCGTTTATAAATAGAATCTTCCGACTGTGTGGGATCATACCCCATTAACCCAAAATATTGCAACAGAGACAACAGGTTGGAGCTCAGGTGAGCACTTGTCATGAAAATGACGATAAAGCAGAGACAGGCTTGCAACCTTTCATCTGTGGGAAAGAGGTTGCAGGAAAGAGAAAAGGGCACCCCCACTATTTTGAACTTTATCAAGGCAGCATAAGAGTTTTCTAGCAGCTCCTGACCAGATGTAGCAACAGTACTCCATCTTTGGATGTACATAGCTCTTAATTAGGTAGAGAATTGCATCAGCAGTGAGATATCTACTTAAGCGCTAGAAGGATCCTACCATTATTCCAGCCCAGAAGCTTGTCAAAACATGGAGCTTCTCCAAGACGAGAGCCATTCATTTCAATTGATGCCAGATAGGGGATCAGAGCGGTAATGATATAAAGATAAAAGCTTGGTTTTAGATGCATTAAAATAAACCAGCCACTTTTTTCCATCAGAGGAGAGAGAATCAGAGGAGAACTTGGTCATTTACAGCCTTTGATGTGTTGCCATAGATGGTAATGTCATCAGCATAAATGTCTTTGAATGATTTTGGGATCTCAAAGAGAGTCTATGACTGATCTTGGGATTTGGAAGAGAGTCAGGCCCAAGATCGGCCACTGAGGGACTCCAGCATTAATACGATGAGCTTCTGATTTCTGTCCATCAACCACTACTCTTATGAACCTTTCAGAGAGAAATGATTTAATAACTGAAAAGACATTTCCAGCTATACTATAGCTGGAGATTATGTGAAGTAGACCTTTATCCATACCCAATCACAGATCTTTGATATGTTGAGAGCAATCGCCCTAGAAAGAAGCCTCTCTCGAGAGTTTCATTAATCCTATGAGAAATAACTGTAACCACATCAGCTGTAGATCTAGCAGAACGAAAACCATATTGCATGTCACGAAGAAGGTTATTTTTGCTGAAGTGGTTAACTACTTCTCCATTTAACAAAGATTTCAGTAACTTACTCATGACGCACAGGAAACTTCTTGGTCTGTACTGAAAGGAAGATGACCGATAACCTGAATTCTTAAATACAGGACATACTGATGAGGTTTTCAAGAGCGTTGGGAAGCAATTCTCTTTAAGACAACGCTTAAACAGCTTTGTAAGTATGGGAACTAGTTCTGGTTGAACTTTTTGAGCACTATAATTGAAATGCCATCTGGAATCAAGGTTTTTGATTAGCTTGGCAACATCATGCACAGATATTTATATGTTGCATAGTATGTTTTCTGATAAAAGAGGAAATATGTGGGGTTGACGGCCTTGGTCGCATAGGGTATAATTAGCTGCAAAGTTCCTGCCAAAGAGTTTGGTTTTGTCTGATGCTGACGAGATTACCTCAGGTCCATTGATGATGGTTGGGATAGAGCACGATTCTGCTCAGGATTTTGTTTGCTATTTGCTAAAACTGGTGCAACCAAGCCGCTGCTTAGCTACTTTGGATTTGACGGACTGAACATACAACTCTCTCTCATTCTTTATTACTCTTTTACAGTGATTGCTGGCAGTCCGAGAATCGGCTTTAGTCTCATTAGAGCTTCATGTTTTTCCTTTGATCTTCTTTCTATAAATGCAATACTATCTTTTAAAAAATTTCTTCTCTGTATAATATGTGTCTTTACTCTCCTCTTCTGATGAGATGTGTTTGGCTTCGAAATGCCATGGCCTGAAGAGGTTTCCCTATCCCGAAATATTTTAGTCCCTTTTGAATTGATAGCATAATAAAATTTAATTGCAATTCTTTTTATCCCTTTGTTATTTTAACTTATTCTATAAACTTAGTTTGTGTTTTTAAAGGTATTTATAGTGTATTTTTAACCACATTTACAAACTTCCATTCTTATCTGAATTTATTTTAATTGGCGAGTTATGTTATACAATAAAATATGATAATCAAATTTTGCATTAAAAAAAAAAAAAAGATTTAAATCTATTTAAACTTTTAACCATCCCTTAATCTGCCTTTAAAATTGATATTACTAAAAAATTAATTCATTTTTATTCCATTTCCATATTCCGCTTGAAACTATTTTCCTAGATTTTTCTTGCATGTCATTTGTTTGTAACATAATAGTTAGCAATATATGTATAGACACATGACATGAGTTTGTATGTTTTAAATTATTAATACAGAAATTGAAAATTATACCGTTTCAATTAAATAAAAGAAGGAAAAGAAGGCAGTATTAAAATCAAAACACACATTTGGCTCTTAAGGCAGATCTTCCCTTCTCCCTTTTTACTGCTCTCAAATAAACGCTAATCTTTGCACCCCAATTCATTCCACGTGTAGACACTGGTCTTTTAGCTAGACCAACATGGGTCACTCACAGAGCACCAAGTTAAGTGCATCTATATATACGTGTTGTGTGGAACCTCTTTATGTAGATCTAGTCCTACCATTTCTTTTGTTTTCTTTGCTTTATGTTCTCTTACATATTTAAATAATTATTAATATCCTATTCATTTATTTTAAAACAAATTAGATGCTAGAGCAGATTGGCTCACTCACAGTACTTGAAAGATAAAGTTTCTTGTAAATGTTAGAGGGGAATCTATCTCCAATCCTGCGCTTATTTATGAAGAATAGAGAAAAACTTGAAAGTAAGATACTCAATATTTTCATCCATGCAGGGGCGCAGAAATAACTGGTGTAGAAACCAGGCGCATGGTTACCCCTCTCGGTTTTATGGACCCGTAGATCATGTCATATCATTCATCTAAGAGAAAGGAAACTGATAATAAAACTGGGAAAGGGAGGCCTCCTTATTCATGGTCGACAACCTTCTTGGAGCTGCTGACTCAAACAAATTCCCAGATTGCAAACCTACCTTGCTTAAGGAGTATATAGGCTCTTCCTATCGCTGGCTGTGACACTTCATCTATTAGCCAGGTCAGAGGTACAATACCATGGACTCACCAGAGCCACCCTGTGCTTGGTCTTGTTTCCTGACTAGGACATTAAACGTGGTTCCCCTATTCCCTATTTTAAATTTCTCTCTTTCTTTCAGAAACTGAGAAAATTGGGTTTGCTTGCATGTCACTTGTGCTCACTAGGCTTGTTTTAGCAGGTCTTGTCTCAGATGGTGAGGGTAACTGATTGACAGTTTGTCTTGCTGCTGTTTCCAACTGACAGTACAGGAGTCCTAACCCTTTGGTAACGTTTAGATTGGCTGCTCTATCATCAGTTGTATAATATCAGGATAGTTGTAGTGCTATGTCGTGCATGGAAAGGGACCATGCTGCTATATCTAGTTGGCTTTCATGAGACCACACCTTCTAGACAGGACTCGGCTAATGGACTACTATATACTTGGTATCAAAACCAGCCCACTTTGCTTAACACTCTTCCCCTAACCTGACATTAAACAAAAATGTAATTAAATGACAACCCAAACAAATATCACGATAAAACCAAACAACCACCCAAACAAAACCAATTCACCTCAGCCCTTGAGGCTCACTTTCACAAATATCCGTGGGCTTAGAGATAATCTAGATGATGTAGAGGCTTACCTCTTAGCAAACTCCCTGGATATCTTAGCATTAAGTGAAACAAACGTACACTCTTCAATCCCCTCTAACTACTTTAACATGACAGGATACCTCCCTCTTTGCTGTAAGGACTCAGATAGATATATGCATGGGCTTAGAGTCTATATTCGTAGCATCCTCACTTAAACTAGAGAGAAAAATCTTGAATCGAATGACCAGGCTTTTATGTGCTTTTGACTAACATTTCATCACTGCCTTAGTTACTTATATTTTCTTTACCGTTCTCCCTCAAGTCAGGATTGTACTCTAATCGATCAGGTTTCTAATAGTATAGATGCAGCACTCTCCTTGGATAGTAATGCCCAAATACATGCGTTTGGTGACTTTAATGTCATAAAAATTGGTTTCTCAGGTTACACAGATGCAGCATGATGCTCTACTTATAGCTTCTCTATAGGCCATTCACACAAACAATAATGTTCCCAACCCGCCTACCAGATCATGAACCACAGCAAGCTTCACTTCTAGATCAAGCTCTACAATAAATGCTGAATCTTACTTCCTTAATAGCTGGAAGATGGCCTCTATGGTACCAGTGTATGGGAATTCTGGTGAAAGAACAGACCCTCTCAATTATCGCCCCATTAATCTCTCCCCCGCTCTTCACTAAAATCTTTGAAACCTTAATTAATCAAGCACTAGTTCACCACCTCACAAAAGCAAATCTTTTCTCTGACAAACAGTATGGATTCAGACAATGTCGTTCTACTGCATATATTTTAACATTCATCTATGAACGCATTTAACATGTACTGGATAAAGCAGGCGAAGCCACAGCTGTAGCCCTTGACATATCCAAGACCTTTGATAAAGTCTGGCACAAAGGGCTGCTAATGAAAATTAAATCATATGTTATAACTGGATGTATACTAAATATAATTAGATCCATCTTAGATAATAGAAGCATACAGGTTGTCATTGATGGACATACATCGAAGCAGCATAACATTAATGCAGGAGTGCCTCGGTTCGATCCTTGGACCACTATTATTCCTGATATTCAAAAACGACCTCTCTGATAATATTGTGTCCTTGATGGGTATATTTGCTGATAATAAAAAGCTCCATAACATGCATGAGAAAAGAACGGATGTACATAAATGTAAGACAATGGCAGAATCGTTAGAAAATGACCTCCAGACCATTATGGAATGAGGATACAAATGGATGGTAACATTTAATGTGAGTAAAACTAAGCTGCTGTCCTTTAACAATTACAAGATGTCTCTTGAACCGCCTATATCGATGAAAAATAACACCCTACTTGAGAATTCTACTTTCAAACTCCTCAGCCTAACATTTGTGGGCAATATGAACTGGAACAAATAGATAGAGTACATTGCAAAGGCTGCTGGTCTGTTCCTTCTATCGAGCTAGATGACTATTCACACCTGAGAGTATCCCGTACCTCTACAAGGCCACCATTCGCTCATGCATGGAGTATTGTTGCCACATCTGGGCTGGTGCATCTACAATTAGCCTCTCCATCTTGGATAGGTTCCAAAAAACAGTTGTCAATCTAATCGGTCCCACTTTATCAACTAAGCTCCAGCCCCTGTCCCATCGCCGCAATGTTACATCTGTGCTTGTTTTACAAATATTTTCTTGCACTTGTACTCCCTCGCTGTACACATCCCCAACAAACCCGCTTAGCAATAAGACCTCACCTCTTCACTGTTGAGGTCCTTAGATGCCAGAAAGCTTTCTATTCTAATAGTCTCTTCCCTCGAACAGCTAGACTTTGGAATTCCTTTCCTGCTACCTGCTTTTCTGTTCGTACTGACATGCAGAAGTTTAAATGTAACATAAACCGACATCTTGTTAATGACATGGACATGGTCCCAAAATGTAGCCTTTTACATCCAAGTGGTGATATGCCTTGTTAGGTGAGTAAAAGAAATAACGCTGGTTGAGTTTATATGTGAGTATATTTATCATACAAGTGAATGTTAAACATAAAAAATGATATACATGAAAAGTAAATTATAAAACGCATGCTGAATATGTGTAGGAGGCTGGTATATGGATCTGCAGAATAGATTTCCACATAGGGGTCAAGGAGTCGGAGTTGGAGTCGGGAGTCGGAATCGAGAGTCAGAGTCGGAGTCGAAAATATCAAAGGAGTCGGAGTCAGCATCCTAGGAATTCTAGGAGTCTGAGTCAAAGTCAGACTTTTAGCATCCGACTCTGCAACCGTGTTTGCAATAACCATACACAAAACTCAGAGACAATTTATACATTTGTGTGACTTACATCTACACTCTTGTTGCTTCTCACATGGACAAGTATATAGTGCGTGTTCTACAGTCGGAAAATCAGACAATCTACATCTGCACAGAAAAGGGAGCACCACAAAATATTGTGTATTCACAAGTATATATTGAGAACATAAATATAAGAAACATACATTTTGTCTTTTTTTGTTTTTTGTGTTCCATTTAAAAAAACTGTATCACGGCAACACGTGGCCGGGTACAGCTAGTATATATGTATCTATCTATATATATATAAAAGTGAACGTGTGTGTGTGTGTGTGTACATTTCCCTACGCAATAACGCTGTCAATTTTTAGTCTACAGGTTCGAAATTTGATATACAGAGTATTGAGATTTGGGAAAATCGATGTGATCGGTTTTTGGCTAGAAATTTGGCGATTAAGGGGTCAAAGTTCAACGATTTGACCTTTGAGTACTCTACCAAACTCCTCTGACAATTTTGGGTCTACTCACTTGAAATTTTAGATATAGGTTCCTTGGACATGGATCTAACTTAATAACTTGATTTGAGCCCAAAAACATAAATGTTAAGGGGTCATAATAGGGGTCAAAGTTTAAAAAAAGTTGACCTCTGCGGTCTCTTCCAAATTACTCAGACAATTTCTGGTCTAAATATTTGAAATTTTACATAAAGGGTATTCAGAGATAGGGCAAGCTTTTTCATCAGTTTGGATCGAAAATTTTTAGTTACCAATATATAAATGTATGTATGTATGTCTGTTTGCATGTCTGCCTTAAACTTTCAATAGAGACGACGGATTTTACCAAGATCAGTATCGTTTTAAAGTTCGACCTTTTATATGACAAATATCGCAAAATTGGCTAAAAACATTAATATTTTCCCCTTCAACTAGACACTTTTCTACAGGGGGGGGTCACTTTTTTCGCCGATATTTTTGAAAGTTATCCTCTCCTTTAGATTGTCTAGCCTTAATTTTAAAAAATGTCGCTTCTGGTTTGGCGGTGGTCATAACAGCATAAACGTTAGGTTTTACCCCGTTCTTTTCCTTTGCGATACGGGTTCGAGCCTGCCTTCCTACTACCACTCTTTTTTTTTTTTTTGCTCAACATACACATCCAAACACCAGCCAACGCCGGGCTGAAATGCTAGTATATATATAAAAATGAACGTGTCCGTGTGTGTGTGTGTGTGTGTGTGTGTGTGTCTGTGTACATTTCCCTACGCAATAACTCTGTCAATTTTTAGTCTACAGGCTCGAAATTTGATATACAGGGTATTGAGATTTGGGAAAATCGATGTGATCGGTTTTCGGCCAGAAATTTGGCTGTTAAGGGGTCAGAGTTCAACGATTTGACCTTTGAGAACTCTACCAAACTCCTCCGACAATTTTCGATCTGAACACTTGAAATTTTAGATATAGGTTCCTTGGACATGGATCTAACTTAATAACTTGATTTGAGCCCAAAACAATAAATCTTAAAGGGTCATAATAGGGGTCAAAGCTAAAAAAATTGACCGTTTTTTTTGTTTTTTTGTTTTTGTTCAGCATACACCTCCAAACACCCGGGCAATGCGGGGCCGAAATGCTAGTGTATATATATATATATATATATATATATATATATATATATATATATATATATATAGTGTTTTTATCTATTATTTTTAATTAATTATTCCCATATTGTATTAAATTCCATAGTAGGTGATTGTCTTTCCTTTTCCTTCTAGATGTGGTCAGTTATAGATGACTTTTCAGCATCTTCATATAAAATGGCTTTCTAGGGTTCTTCTAACTTTATTTTACTGAACGACTCACCATGTAAAATTTTCCACACTTACATGAAATTGCCATCATTTTTTGTTTTCATAGCGGAATTGACTTGCACATGATACTTTTGAAAAATGAGTTGGTCTTGAATACTGCCCTGATGTCATATGGATTACATATTCTTTTAATTTTTTTCTGACAATCTCTTAATATATGGTATGAAAACTGTGGTGAATGTTCAGGTGATGTCCTTTGGTCAAGATTTCTCGAAGCTGATGTGCTTTCTGGATAATTGTTGTGGTTGAGAATTTGTCTTAAATTTCTCCTCTCAGTATGTATTTCTGTTACTATATATTGCCTTTGTTAGGCAACTGCATATTCCTTTCTTAATATCTTATGGATGATGAGTTGAAATTTAGATATTGTTCTGTGAAAGTTGGTTTCTGATATGTAGATGATTTAAACTCCTGTGAGTTATCTTTCATTTAGAAAGAATAATGTTTTTATTATGTCCCTTTTCCACCGTGAACTGTATAGATGGCCGGAAAGATTTCACCTCTTCAATTCATTAAGAAACATCAATAATATATTGGTTTATTATTTTCATCTTGGTTGTTATATTCCAATCAATGTAAGCTCCAACTGTTCCAAATCATTTTTATCCCATGTTCAACAAGATGCACATGAAGAACGTTGTAAGTTATATCAGATGAAATCTACATATATATAAAACTCACTATGTTTATCTGTCTGTCTGTCTCCATTTTTTTAAACTGTATTTTCTCTGAGATGAAAGGCAGCGCAAAGCGAGTCAAATAATTACATTTTTTGTAGACCATTGTTTTATATATAAAAAGCTGCTGGGATGTCAAAATTTAAAAATTGGAACTTGGCAACTTAAAAACTCTTGCATGCATATGCAAATATATGTCTATACATTGAAGTCGATTCATTTTTAACTATTTCTAATCTGTCTGATAATAGCTCAAATGGAAAGCTAAATGCTTTGGTTTCAATTATAGTCGATTGCACCCAAATCACATGTTTTTACTTGTGAAATCACTACTATACATTGGGTACAATATAATAACCAATAGAAAATTGGCTCTATAATAATAAATACGAAATCTGCATAAATTAAAATATATTTTACGACTGGGCAACGCCGGATGCCTTGCTAGGGTAAATATAAATGCCAAGATGAGAATAAGAGTCCAACTAATACAAATAACCAATTTTCCTCTCAAAAATTCCCGAACATGTATTCTTCATCTTGCAAAATCAGCAAATAAGAGAAAGCAATGTATCTACTTCTATGATTCGTTAGAATCGGTTTTATATTGGAAATTTATGGTTTGTCTAAAACTTGTGTAAAGACTATTTTTTTACCTAAAATACAAGGATTATCAGAGATATTTTTTCCGGGAAATACCGTTTAGAAAGATCCAATTATATTGTGTTTTGCTTCAAAAACATATTTTGTGTAATTTTATTTTTTCTGTTTGTTTTATATTTTTAGTTGACATACTGACTTTCAAAATTCATTTGTTTAAATCTATATATGTATCACTAAAACTCTGAGACCTCTGTTAAGTTGTCACCATACACACTTCATCTGCACATGAATGGTGGGAAGAAGAGCAATAAGTGACTGGCATCTTTCTT
This sequence comes from Euprymna scolopes, assembly GCF_053919585.1. Classification (NCBI taxonomy): domain Eukaryota; kingdom Metazoa; phylum Mollusca; class Cephalopoda; order Sepiida; family Sepiolidae; genus Euprymna; species Euprymna scolopes. Next base: position 54,209,820 of record NC_136496.1, read on the forward strand.
TTTCCACTTCATTAGGATACGCTCTCCTCTTCACTTCCAAAAGCAAGTTAGTTTTTACAGGAATGCAATATTTTACAACCAATGAAAATAGTTTCGAACCCCAAATCTAATCTATGTCAAATTACCCAACCTTATAAAACAGTGACATGGTCAACAAAATCAGAGTTCTCCAGCCAAAACATTTGAAGCACCCAAGAATGTATGCTCCCAACCCCCTCACTTTATACCTTTGACTAGGGGAGGTGAAAGAAAGAATTCAAAACAAGCTTTTCTCATCATGTAAATAAAGAAAGATTATATCCTTCTTTAGAAAGGGGGTTTATTATAACATCACAATGTATTCTGAAATTCTTTGCCTTTATGAAAATTGGTCGCAAAGTTGATGTTTTATTTTGTTGCCTGTTAATTCATTTACTTTTGGTCATTTTATGAAGTGAAAAATTATTTTCAAAAAGAATGTTTTGTAAATAGTTCTACAATTTATTAAAATCAAATACAAGTCCAATAAACAAGCAATATTACTTTAAAGTAACATTTTAAGCTTTAAGTATTTTTTTTTACAATCAATTAAGAAGATTACTAAATGTACAATTACCAACGTTTACCCAACGTATCAGTTAAATTTTAGTAAATCTCTATCTCTTTCTCTACTATTATACACCGCTGATCAAAAATTTAAGACCACTTAATAATATTTAAAAAGAAACCTTGTTTTAAGGATAGATTTTAAACTCTTCTGACTTAAGGTTACTAATACTACAATCTAAAAGGTTATGGAAACAAAAAGTTACGTTCCAGAAAATTTTATTTAAAAATTTGCATGTTTATTAAATTAGACTTTTTACACATGATCAAAATTATAAGACCAAGGGTATAAATTGTTAGATTTATGATAATTCTAATGTTTTTAGTTCAGTTAGAGATTAGCAATCACTGTATAAAGGTATTACCATGCCTAAAGCAAGAAAACTAACCGAAGTTGAGCGCTCTCGAATTCTAGAATCCATAAGCAAGGTTTGTCACAGCGAGCAATAGCAGCTAAGGTAAATCGCAGTAAAACTGTTATTTGCAAATTTCTAAAGAACACTGAGAATTATGGAAAAGCAAAATCCTTTGGTAGGCCCTCCCCCTCCCAAAATTTCTTCTGCATTGAGTAGGAGAATCAAACGGGTTGTTATGAATGACAGAGGACTTTCTTCTAGTTAAATTAAGGCAGTTACAGATGCTGATTGCAGTCCAATTATCGAAATGGCAAACAATATTCAACAAAAAATAAACTTTGTGAAGCCATCTTCAGAAACTGGAGCAGGATCCTCCGCATCTTAATGGAAACCCTTATTTCTAGCATGCCCCAAAGAATTTTTGAAGTCATCAAAAGCAGTGGAGGTAGAACTCATTATTAAGTTGTTTTTTTTTTTCTTGTTACACAGTGGGCACCACTTATCAAGGCCCTGAAGCCACTCAGGGATAAGGGTTATTGCAAGTACATTACGTTAGTGTGGAGATTTGATGAAGTGTTTACTTAAGGGGGCGGTTCATTAGGAATTTGTTAACGCTGGACTTGAACACATCCAAGTTGTAGTCAGGTGGGAAGCAGGCAGACGGAACAGAGATCCACAGGCATGCAGTTCTAAGAAAGAAGCTTTGTTCATGGAATCCACGTTTTGATTTAGGAACAGATATAGAATATATACTCTAGTGGGGGAAATTTTTCACAGTGGATTCAGCTAGACGGGTGTTTTTTGTGAAAGATTGGCGAGGGGGGACCAGAGATTGGAGTTCAGACAAGCACCTGCCATGGAAATAACGATAAAACAAGGATAGGCTCGCAACGTCTCTTCTGTGGGAGAGAGGTTGCAGGGTAGAGAAAAGGGCATCCCCCACTAAGCCACGAAGTCTATTTTGTACTCTGTCAAGGCAGGATAGGCTGTTTTTAGCAGCTCCTGCCCAGATATGGCAACAGTATTCCATCCTTGGACGTACTTGGTTTTTATATAGATAGCGAATTGCATCAGTAGTGAGATATCTTCTGGAGCGGTAGAAGGATCCCACCATATTTCCAGCGACCTTGGCAACAGACTTGATGTACGTGTTCCATTTCAGATCAGGAGTAAAGGTCAAACCCAGAAGCTTGTCAAAACAGGGGGCCTCTCCCAGACGAGAGCCATCAATCCCAATTGATGCCAGATGGGGATCAGAGCGTTGATGATGTAAGGATAGGAGTTTGGCTTTAGATGCATTAAAGGTAACCAGCCAGGTCTTCCCCCACTGAACCACGCACTCGAGATCAGAGGAGAGAGAATCAGAGAGAACTTTGTCATTTACAGCCTTTGATGTGTTGCCGTAGATGGTCGTGTCATCAGCATAGATGTCAACGAATGATTTAAGTATGTGTTTTGGGAGGTCATTGATGTAGATCAGGAAGAGAGTTGGGCCCAGGATTGACCCCTGAGGGACTCCAGCATTAATACTGCAGGCCTCTGATTTTTGTCCATCGACCACTATTCTTATGAGCCTGTCAGAGAGAAATGATTTAATGATTGAGAAAACATTTCCAGTTATACCGTACCTGGGAATCTTGTGAAGTAGACCCTTATGCTATACCTTGTCGAAGGCCTTTGATATGTCAAGAGCAATTGCCCTAGAAAGGAAGCCTTTGTCAAGAGATTCACTAATCCTGTGAGATATAACCGTCAGCACATCTGCGGTAGATCTTGCAGAGCGGAAACCATATTCTGTGTCACTAAGAAGGTTGTTTCTGCTTAGGTGGTTGACTATTTCTCTATTTAATATGAATTCCAGCAACTTACTCATGACACACAGGAGACTTATTTTTGATGTGTAAAAAGCCTAATTTAATAAAAATGTAAATTTTTAAAATAAATCTTTGGAATGTAGCTTTTTGTTTCCATAAGCTTTTAGATTATAGTATTGGAAACCTTAAGTCAGAAGAGTTTAAAATCTATCCTAAAAAAAAAGGGGGGTTTATTTAAAAGATTTTTAAGTGGTCTTAAATTTTTGATCAGCAGTGTATAAAAGGAATTGTGTCTGTGTGTCTGTGTGCCGGTGAGTTCGTTTCCTATGGATTAAAAAATAGTTGGGTTAATTTTTATGAAATTTCACACAAAGTTATTTTATATGCCTAGCAGTGTTCTTAGATAGGTTTTGTGTCGGAATGTCTTTGATAAGTATCGATAATCGATAATCAAATTAATCCGATGAAAGAAGAAACAGACGATTTTGACCAAGTTAACATCTTACACAGTGCATTTGTTTGAGGTTTTATTACTACACAAGCCGAAATACCCAACAGTAGTTTCTTTGACATGACAGGGGCATGTTCAAAATGAATGTTTTTGTTTAAAGCACAATTTCACCATGATACTTGACTTTTTCATTTTAAACTTAAATTCAAGCATTATCACCAAAAAAACAGTAATGCCAGGCATATAAAATGAACAGTAGATTCTTTGATATGACAGGGATGCATCCGAAATGAATGTTTCTGTTTAGAGCATAATTGAAGCATGATACTTGACTTTTGCATTTTAAACTTTAATTGAAACCATTATATATAAAAATAATTTTATAAAATCAACAGTAGGTTCTCTACAGTGCAATGTAGACTACAACATGTTGATTACCTTATTTTGTTGTAGTTTTTCATTACAGTTTTTTACCGTTTTGATTTTCATCATATGTTTGCCATAAATTAAGTAATATTCAGAAAATATTGGACGGAAATTTTATCATCCAGTTAAGTAAATTTTTTCCTTACGTACTGGACAACATTCTTTCTTGAAGGTCTTAAATAACCCTGCTTAATTGGTGACTATGCATCAAATTCAATACAAGTCTGAGTTTTCAAATGGGAAATTTTGCTTCAAAGAAACCAAAATTTTGGGAATATTTATCAAATGATTAATTCATTAAATAAATTTCAATCCTTAATTATTAATATTTATCAAATGATTAATTCATTAAATAAATTTCAATACTTAATTATTAATATTTATCAAATGATTAATTCATTAAATAAATTTCAATACTTAATTATTAAAATTTCATAAAAATCAAAACTAAATTTTCATCCACTATTTGTTACATTTGGATAAAATTTAAATTATTAACTATGTTCGATATTGGAACTGAAATAGACAAAAATTA
>NC_136496.1:54826486-54873986 GCF_053919585.1 Euprymna scolopes
TCAAAAATATAGAACATCATGTTTTTAAGCTAAATTCTTATTGAGGACGACCTGTGATATGTACGTGGTCCTAAAATATCCTATCATGCTAAACTAATTGACATAGTTGTTTTACGACAGAATTTTCTTCATATCAATTGCAATGTCAGTTTTTGAATATTTCGGGTTTCAAAATAATAGAACAAGGCAGGTAAGCAAACAAAAAAGATTTTTATTAACATAAATACAAATAAAATTAATGAATATTTAGTAGCAGCATCTTTCGCCTTGATAACAGCATCAATTCGCCGGGGCATGGAATCAATAAGCTTCTCACAATCCTGTGTAAACACTGAATCCCATGTGTTCTGGATTGCAATCTTCATGGCTGCAAGGGTAGTAGGTTTTTCTTAGCAGAGCTTCCTCTTCCTCTGGTCCCACAAGGTTTCAATAACATTCAAATCTGGTGAGTTCGGCCACCATTCAAGAACAGGGATCAATCGTTCTTGGAGCTAAGAAGACGTGGTCTTAGCAGAGTGTGCAGGTGCCAAGCTATGTTGAAAAATGATGACTGTAGTCTCCCTGTCAAACTGGTTATCCAACACTGGCAGTAAATTAGCTTCCAGGATATCTTGGTATACTTTTGCATTTACAGTTCCTTTGATGAAGCATAAATTACCAACACCTTTAGCACTCATATAGCCCCAAACTATGCAAGACTACGGGAACTTCACAGACTTCTTAATGCATTCTTGGTTATACCATTCTGTGGTTCTTCACCAAACACGTGGCCTTTGGTCGTCAAAGGAGATACAAAATCGAAACTCAGCTAAAAAGATTACATGCCGCTATTTGTCTGCAGTCCAGGTTTGATGAGCAGTTGCCCATCGCAGCCTCTTCAACATCTGCTTCTTGTTAAGGAGCGGTTTGGTGGCAGCTATGCGATTTCAGTATCCCAGTTGCCGGAGCCTTCGGTAGGTAGTGCTTCTCGAAACGTCAGCACCAGAAGCCTGTTTCCACACTTCAGTGATGTGACTTGTTGATTGGAATTGACTTTTCTTTGCCACCTTGTCAAGTGCCCGGTCTTGTCTTTCGGTGGTGCTTTTCTTTCATCCGCATTTCTTGTGATTGCTGTTGGAAACATCCTCAGCACCTTTCTGGAGCACTTTGGTCACCACCAATCTTGAACATCCGACCTTGATTGTGATTTCCATGTGCGTTTTTCCTTCTGCCCACAAATCAAGGATATGCTGCTTCTCAGGCAAAGATATATCTTTAGAGCGACCATACTTATACAGTATTATTAAATCGCTTTCAAAATCTTTTAAAATAATATTTGCAAAATTTTTTGAGTTTAAGATTACTCAACGACAAAATGTTCTATTAAATTAAAACATTGACTTTTCTAATGTGACAATAAAGTACTCCTTGTCGGCCATATGCACCTCCTCAAATGATTAAAAATAGTTGCAATTATTATTTAAATATAAGATATCTCGTCTGTACATTTTACAAGCCGAAAATTATCCCAACTGGAATGAATTTACATATGTTCTATTATTTTGACCAGCACGAATATATATATATATATATATATATATATATATATATATAAAATAAAAATTACAATTAAATTTACTAAAATGATCCAAGATGATAAAATTAAAGTATAATATAAACATTAAGGAATTAATATTTATAAAGTTATCTAGGCCAGATGTAAAAGCTCGATAAAACCAAATAGGAGATAGAGCTTATAATACGAGCAAACAGTTAATAAAACATGTTAAAAAACACTTTGAAAAAGAGTTAAAAAAATATTTAATCTGAAAAGGAAACACTAGATAAGTGGATAGTCCTTAATCCGTGGAGTTTCGAAGAAATACTTTCCTTCTCATTAGAGGGTAGGAATTAGCAAAATGCGGGATCGGATTTTGCATGCACAAGTATTTGATGAAACAACAAGTAAGTCAAAGATCTTACTTGATAACAAAAAAAGTGAAGCAGAGGGAATATGGTGAAGAAAAAGGTGATTACACGTGAATGGATAGTCTGGTGGAAGATAAATAATCCAGTGACGGTAAAATCCAAATATATAGCTTCAAGAAAGTTAATTGAATTTCAATTTGCACAAGTAAAATCCAAGGAAATCCCGTAATTGGAACATGGTCCAAAATAATCCAAAGGCAGAAATCCATGGAATAATTCACAAAAATGTGTACAAGGGAAAAAAGGGAAAAAAATTCTAATTATATTAATAAAAGAAAAATAAGATATGCTTTTCACTCTACTGCCGAGACATAAATATAAATAAGAAAGATCAGGGAAGAAGAAAAAAAATTAAATGGTGATAGAATTAAATATAAAATAGAAAAACAAATGTCAAAATGACCCAGACAGGAAATGCTAAAAGGCGCGAAAAAATATATAGGGCAAAATAATATTGGTCAACTGAAATGTACAGGTCATCAATTAAAAAAATGTCAGCAAGTGTTGTTAGAAGACGCTAAATGGAAAATAAATAAATTAATAAATAAATAGAAAATAATAAATAAACAATAAATAAATAAATAAAAAATAAGATATAAAATATAATAAATAAAAAAATAAAGATTATTTAAGGGGAGAGGATGGCCGATATCTGCAAATTCAGGAAAAAGCAAGAAAGAAAGTAAGTAAATGCATATAGTAAAATATAAGTAAATATACATACAATATATGAAAGTGTGGGTAGATTGATATATTAGATAGATAGGAAAGTTTAAAGAATAGAGCAGAAATTGCAGATAAAAAACCGACCATGCAAAGAAAAAATAAAGAATTAAAATAAAGGATTATTAAATTATAAAATATTAAGAACTATGTAGAAAAAAAACGATACAGTTGAAGAAAAAATTATATATCTATATAAAAGGTAAAAGTAATAACTATGTAATTTCAAAATTGCCATAATTCAATTTGGACTTATGTTTACAGAAAGAGATCGGTTCATTTTTAGAATTTATTATATTGTTACTTTGAGGGGAAGTAATTATAGTTATAGCTTCGGTTGTGCAGAGGCGAAGTAAACTTAGAGCCTGGAGTTTAAAACTTAACTTTTTTTTATAATAGTCCATTTGATTGAGAAGGGAGTATTGTTAGAGTTAAGTTTTTTAATTAAAGTGGTTAGAGAAGTTCCTTGGTTATTATTAGAATTATGGTTGTTAAAAGAAGAAATGCGGTTTGATATTCTTTTCTTAATTAATGTTGAAGTAGCGCCGATATATGTATGTACTTTATTAAAAGCTCGGTGTCTGGTATTAATATTAATTTGCTGATTTGTATTAGTTAAATGGTTTGAATTTTGTTCATAGTGTTCAACAAATGGTGGGACAATGTTTGTATGAGGACTATTTTGGAGGGGATAATGAGTGTTGTTAGTGTTAGGATGGCTGTTAGGAGAAATATTATTATTATTATTATTATTATTATTATTATTATTATTATTATTATTATTATTATTATTACTAGTTGTATGATTGTAGATGGAGGGGCTGCTCGAATGGTGTATTGGATTAGTAACTATATCAGATGGAGGATAGGAAGAAGGATAACTTGAAGACGAAATATTAGTGTCTGTTATGGGAGGATTGTGTGGGAACTCAGTAATTGTGCAAGAATATATAACATCTTTATGGATGCAATCATTATTGAGTGGGAAAAGATGTTTGTTATTACAATTACAGTTAGTTTTGGGTTTAATTGGGAAAGGGATTTTTTGGGCTGATTTAATTTTTTTGTTATTAGATATTAAGATTCTTTGTGCTAAATTAGGCATTGTTGAACAAGAAATCCTGATTGAAATTTTATTGAAAATAGAACTATCTGTGTGGGTATTTGAAAGAGTTTTGTACAATGTTGAATTCCTTAGGTATATTAGTTTTGACATTTAGGCTAAATGGAGGATTAAACGAAATATTTTTCTTTCTCCTGATGCGACTGGGTGGGTTAGAGGTATTGCAATTAGTATTTTGGTTTGGATTATATATGTAGACTGGTTCTTTGTTATGGATAGCGGCAGATCTTGTTATTTGAACTGGTTTCTTACAAGTCATATTGTGTGTGATTACAGATTTAAGGCGGCCTGTAGGAGGAGCATAATTGTTGTATTTAATCTTTTCCTTGTGTCCCGAGTTCCATAAGGCATTATTGAAGAAAGTAGCATTTTGATTAAAAGTTTTTTTATCAGCAGAAAGAGCAGAAATTCTTCTAGAGACGGATGGTACTATAGATTTTATGTATATATATATATATATATATATATATATATATATATATATATATATATATATATATATATAAGATATCATTTTCAAAGATTTACTAACAAAAAAAAGAAAAAGTTTTTCATTGCAATTAGTATATGATAAATGCTGTTCTTTTTCTCTTAGCATTTAAAACTTTGATCAGCGCTTGGTATATTCCGGTGGTTTAATCAGCTGCCAGGCTATGCCGAGATAATATTCATAGGAATGTGGGCCAATAAATGTGGAACTATCGAAAATTTTTCTCACAAAAATACTTTTTAAATTGTAAATTTGTAAATATAAAAATGTTTTGTCCCTAACCATCGTTTTTATCTCTTTCATTCACAACTATTTTTTGTCTGCGGCTCCATTTATCATTATTATGCATCTTAATACGACAAAGATGTGATCATAGTTGATATCTCCTCCAAACGTGCATCAATTTAAACAAGTCTAAGTTGAGGTCAACATTTGCTAAATGGTCACGCATCACCACCACCACCACCACCACCACCACCACCACCACCACCACCACCACCACCATGTTTTGTTTTCATATCAATATATGCCAGTAAGTTTCCTCAGATTTCCAGCTCTCTTTACCTCTTTATGGCAGTAGCTATTCTTGCTAGTTATGATCATTAGTCTTGTTTAAAATTTAAGTGGCAATTAACCTTCCCAAGCTTCCAGTATTCTTCACACCCTTCCAGTGGAGGTCTGGTTTGTGCTCTCCCTTCTTGGTCTGTCTATAACCATATTGTGTGGTATCAGCAGAGGTTGATGCCACTACATGCATGTGTGAATTTTCTTGTTTTATATGGGGTTAGGGTCAGTTTATCACGTTTCTGAAATTTTTATTTCCCTTGTCTTTCTATGTTTTCTTCTTTTTCTACTTCAAACACTTTTATTCTTCGATTGCAACAATCCCTAAATTTTCGTACAACCCATCAGCAAAGGAAAAGGCCAGATCCCATCCTTATCATTTTTGTTTCCTAGCTTGGATCTCTCTTCCCTCGCATTAACCCTTTGGTGTAAGTTACTGATCCCATGACCGATGACTGCTTCTTTCTAGCCTTATTGCTATAATTAAGAAAGGCACTTTATACCTTTTCCCCAATGACTCATTCAATAGCTTTTCTCTACCCCATTTTTCTAAAAAAACTCACACTTTGCAACTGACCTTTTTACATTTTGCATAAACTACCTAATACTTTATCTATATGTTTTAAATGGTCTCCCTTTCTCTTGGAGAATATTAGTTTATCATCCAAATATGGTAAGGCAAATTCTTCTTGTCTCAGAAAAACTATAGACATCAGTTCCTGGGCGCGTTCACAAGTCAGAATGGCATCACATTAAAGTGAAATAAACCCTCGTCGCAAGTGAACGCAGTTTTCTCTTTATTGTTCTTATTCAGTTTAACCAGCCAGTAACCTGACTTTAAATCAAATTTGGAGAAGTATTTCACTGAGCCAAGCCGGGCTAAAATATCGTCAATAACTGGTAATTCCCAGGCATATTTCATTGTGACTTTATTTACTGTTCTAAAGTCTACACAAAATCTCTTACTACTGCCTTTCTTTTCCAGTAATACTATTGGCAAACTCCTCAGGTTGTCTGATCTTTCAATTTCTCCTGCCTGCATCATTTCATCTACTGCTGAATGTACCATTTTCCCTTGCTTTAGCAGTGTTCGATATGAGCATTTTTGTATTGGCTCATGTGTTCCTGTATCAATACACAGCTCTACCATATTGGTTCTATTCTAGTTCTTTATCCTCCGTAACAAACAAATCCCTTTTCCGCTTCAACAACCTATTGATCTCTAAGTTGAATTCTTTATGCACTTTTATTCTTTTCAAGTTTTCATCTTGAAGTTGAAGTCCAATCTAAACAAATTCAAAGTCCAATATGCAAGTCCAATGTAAACCAATTCAAAGTCCAATGTGCAAGGGACAGGAAAGCGGTTCAATCAGTACACACACAGACACAGTGACACGCCACCAACACGAACCAGCGTACACAATTACCAACCGGCCGTTCTTTCCTCCTGCCTTGCCTTCCAAAACGACCTGAATTTATAGTTGTCGAAGACCAACTGATTTGCATATATGCACGAGATTTTGCGAGAGTTTCCGAGATCATACCATTACAAAACGCTGTTGGCGCCATCTTGGAATTCTTTTCTTATCCTAGCTTCGCAGCGATGACAAAGCACACACGCACACCTCGGTCGTTTGAATGGGAAGCCCTCATTTTCACAGCTTTTTCCACACTCCCCCCTGATATCAATATCACAGAGGGCACAGGGAGGCGGCGACCTCCTTCTTTGGGTGCTTCTACAGAGGGGCAGACAGGGAGCCTCGTCTTCAGTTGAGCTCCCGTCCACGGTCTGGGGACCAGTGAACCGGAGGCTGCTAATTTCAGTGCTGTCATCGCCCGATGAAGCCAGTGTATAACAGAATGATGGTTCACTGGTCGTGGAACTCATTTTACTTTCGTCACCGAGCGGCGGCTGCACCTGTGATGCCAATAGCAGGTCCCTGACGTGTCGCGGCACCCCATCAATCCGCATGGCTTGCGGGCTGATCACCTCGGTAACATGCCCGGTTCCATAGCGCGTGGTGCATTTGCCGCAGGGGTTCTTAACCCAGACGACGTCTCCCACTTTGATACTATCTCATGTTGCCTCTGGGTCGGGTAGAGAGTTGGCCTCTAACCCTTTCACCCTGACCTGGTACCGGTGCAGCGCCTCAGCCGGCGCGGTAGAGGGTGAGACATCGTCCTTAGGGGTGACGTTGTACCAGTATAGCGCTTCAGGCACTGTACACCCCTTCCTAGCTGCAATGGTCTTGATGGCCCGGTGGTTCCGTTCCACGATCCTGTTCCTGCTAGGCACATGGGCACACCGAAATCGTAGTCATACACCCCAGCCGTCTGTGAACTGCTTGAACTGCCCGTTAGCAAAAGCGGTGCCATTGTCGGTCAGTATTTCAGAAGGAGAGCCACGCTCAAGGAAGACACTTTCCAGTTCCCGGACAACGGCAGCCGCGTCCTATCGGTGAAGTGGCTGCCACAACGTAAACCTAGACAGTCCACAGTCAATCATCGTCAAAAAATCCCCGCCGTTGTGGTGGGTCACATCCACCGCGAGCATGTCCCAATTGTTCTTTACGCTCAGTTTTCCCTTCTTCCACCAGGCAGGTGCCGGATCGATCGATTTGCAGGTTTCACAACTCCTCACCACTGATTCTACCTCCTTCCTTGACACACAGGGGTCGACCAGTCTAGCGAAGTAGAGAGTTCAGTTTACACTGGGGTGCTCACTCTGGCAATGGACGTCAGCAACATGGTCTGGTTTGAATCGACGCCCCACCTTGGTGCAGTTCACAGGTGCTGGTTCTTCCATTTCTTTCGGCAGGTCCAGCCAACGGCGCGGCACTCTGGTCAGCCGATCCGCGCGATTCTGACAGGACTGTAATAGCGTCACATCCACGACCAGGTTGTATTCCTTGATGGTTTCGGTTAGGGTAGCAAGCCGTCTCCGTATGAGCATTTTGCCTGATGCCTTCATTGCCAATCGTGCCTTTCCACTCAAGGCATCGGTCGTCCACCAATACACACATGTGGAGTCTGTAACGATGTGCAGGACTCTGGCCTGCCACTGTAGCGCCAGGTTGACCCCCTTCACTGTGGCATCGAGTTCAGCCAGGTTGATGTGCCTGGCGTCATTTTCTGGCCGAAGCCAGCAGGCATCGTCCACGTTAGATCCGTTGACCACCAGAGCAACACCGAGGGTGAGCGAGGTGGCATCCACCCAAACCGTAAACTCGCTCCCGTCAACGCACCATTTCCCTCGCACCGGATCGTCCTCGGAGACTCTCGCCAAAGTCTCCTCTAGCATTTTCCGCAGGGCGGGGTCGCGCAGCTCATCATCCCACCCGGTTGACATGGAAGTCGCTCATCGCTTTATGGCACCCACCGCAATCCGGAGCCACCCACACACGGGGAAGTGGCCCACCAGTTTCCCACAGATGGAGAAGACGCACTGGCGCGTGACGCTAGTTGGGACTTCTGGGATGTCACCACCTCTTCCCCAGCGGAGTCCGTCTGCGCTGCCATTCACTCGCAGGCCAAGCACCTTCGTTCCATCTCGCAGTCGCTCCGGCTCCTTGCACATTAGCCCAAAGCTTTCAAAGTGTTCTTTAACCTTCTGTGCAGGCATGAGGCTCTTGTTCACGTAGATGCCATCAATATATGACGATGTCGCTTGTTGCACGGCTTCGTCCTGGCGGTGGATCGCCTGCATGATTGCCATCATGATGTTTGGGGCCACGTTCAGGCCGAACCCTAGCCTCGTAAAGCAATAACGTGTCCCTTTAATCTTGACCGTCTGGTACGGCCACAGCGATTTTTCGACGCGTATCTGCAAGTAAGCTCTTCGCAAATCCAATATTGCTGCGTCCGCCCCTTGTTGCTGCCACTCTCTCAGTTTGTGTGCACAGACGTCTGCACCTGCCATGTGTGGGTCAACGTGCTCATTGAGTTCCCGGTAGTCCATGATGGGTCGGACTTTTTGTTTGTTCTCCTGCCTGATAGCCATCAGGAGAATCAACCCCTTTGGGGGCACAATTTCGTCTTCCGGGTACGGGACCAGCCAGCCATTGTCCTCCAAACCTGGAGCTCTGCCTCGTACTGCCCCCTAAGATGTGCGGGAGGGGGATACTCCGCCAACCGATTTTGCAGGGACACTGGTGGCTGGTCACCCGACCACTTCCAGGACACAGTCCAGGCGTTCGTGCCCCTGTCGTATTTTGCGTGGAAGTCGGGTTCATCAAGAGTGATGGCTGTGCAGGCCGGTGTCTCAAGTTGGGAGAACCTTACATCACCGGCGCGGTTTATGATGATTCTGCCCAGCCATGTAATGGAATCTATTCCAAGAAGAAGGTCGTACCGCAGTAGTTCCCCGTCGACCACCAACGCCTTCACAGCCACCAGGGGGCCACTGCCAATGCTTACGTAGACCTCGCTCACCCACTACACATCAGCAAACCTCTGCCAACGGTTAGTACCGGAACCTTCTGCTCCTTCCACGCGGTGCAACATCCCTTGCGTATCAGTGTTTGGGTGCACCCGGTATCAACCAGCGCTGAGCGCCCATCAACATTCACGATTACTTCAGGGAGCGCCTTGTTCACAGCCGCTTTGGGGAGGGTGCTGGTACTGCGGCTTCCTCACCCTACTCGTTTCCCAAACACGCCCGAGTTAAATGGCCTGGTTTGCCGCAACGGTAACAACGCACCCACTTCCGTCCTCCATAATCTGGGGTGCGCTTTACGTCACTTCTACAATCCCTAGCGAAGTGTTTGGGGCCGCCACATTTATAGTATCGTCAGCCCTCTACAGGCGATTCCAATGCCTCAACTGCCGCCGAGACTGGCTCCTCGTCGTCCTTCATGATGTTTCGGGCTCTAGCCAATAGCTCCTCTAATCCAAGCTCATTGAGCCTCGATGACGCCCGCAGCAGTTGACTGGCGCTTTCCCGGAGCCCAGACAGGAAGGCGCACGCCGAAGGAGGCGGCAAGCTTCTTCAGGTCGGCCAGATAGACATCCACCGTCTCCCCTGGCCCAAGCCGTCATCCAGAAAATTGCCGCCAGGCAACAAAAGGGTCCGCTCCAAATGCTCGGTACAACGCCTCTTTAATTTGTTTCATAGTCGCGCCATCCCCGAGCTACTGATACACGGCATAGGCTCCCTTGGTGAGCCTAATCGGGATGACTATAGCTGGGTCCTTTACCTTGCACAACCGGCAAATGCGTTCGGCTTTCTCTAGCTATTCGACCACCGAAGTTCCATCCGGGGAGCCGTCAAATTCTGGGATCAATTTCAGGTCGAACTTGTCCATACCGGAGATATTTGCCGAAATAGCTTGAAGTTGAAGTCCAATGTAAACCAATTCAAAGTCAAATGTGCAAGGGACAGGAAAGCGGTTCAATCAGTACACACACAGACACAGTGACACGCCACCAACACGAACCAGCGTACACAATTACCAACCGGCCGTTCTTTCCTCCTGCCTTGCCTTCCAAAACGACCTGAATTTATAGTTGTCGAAGACCAACTGATTTGCATATATGCACGAGATTTTGCGAGAGTTTCCGAGATCATACCATTACATCTTGGAATTCTTTTCTTATCCTAGCTTTGCAGCGATGACAAAGCACACACGCACACCTAGGTCGTTTGAACGGGAAGCCCTCATTTTCACAGCTTTTGCCACACATCTGAGATCTTATTCTTATGCTTTATCCAGCATGATAATCTCAGTAATGCTATCAGCCACACTACATCTAGTTAACTGACAGCCCTTTTTTAAAGTGACCGTTTGATTGGTGTTATTTATTATAAACAGCAGAAACTTACTAGATTCATTAATTTTTACCACCACATTAGCTACTGATATTCCACTAAGATTGCTACCGAATCCTCTGCTTAGTTGCTCGATCTCATATTCTAATCTTTGACCATTACTAAAACCCACATGAGCCATTCATGTATGCAGATGATTTAGGTTTAGATGAGGTTTAATGTTATTTTCTAGTCTAACTACTGCTGTAATATAAGCATCTTCCTCTAACTCTATGTATTCATTTGCAATCATTAGTGCTCCTATATAAAAGTACATTCTCATCCTACTTTGTCTAAGCCATTCAAGGCCTAGTATTATACTTCTGTTGAGATTCTTAACAAAGAAGTCTTGATGAGTGTACTAACTTTCTATTCTTACCCTTAATCAGAAGAGACCTTCCTCAATTAATTGGGACCTATTAGCTGTCCTTACATTTAATAGTTTTCTTCTTAGTTCAAGTCCTTGTCTAAGTGCATTGAAAACTGCTATTTATTACAGAAACTTCTGCCCCTGTATCCACTAAAGCTCTATAAGTTTTTCCTTCTATCCTAATTGAAACAGAATTTGCTGCACCCATATTACCAATTATGTGCATTGGTAAATTCTCATTCTGTTCGTCGGGTATCGTACGAATGGGGTGTTTCCGTTCCCAGGGATCCTCTCTGACAGTGTTTCTGCATGTAGCCCTCTTCACCATAATAGTAACCTAATGGCCTCTCTACTTCTTTTCTTCTCCCTAGTTTTATATACTGGGCCCCTAATTTCTATTCAGTTCCCTATTTTTCTTCTTTTTTCGTATTTTGGAGAACTAACTGGATCTACGCCTTCAATTTGAATTCGCCGTCTAGTGTGACAAACGTCCATGGGTTCATCTTCATATTCATGACTTGCATGCTAACCATAATACCACAATAGTTCATATAGGTTGGTTTCTACATTCAAGGATTTCGCTTAAGATTTCAGTTGTTTTCATTATTTTCGTATATCTTCAGTCTCCCCTTTGATTCCAATTTCTTCTTTCAGGTTTTTCAGGATTGTTCCTAGTGCTCCTACAATTATTGGTATGATATTTTCTTTCTGCATATTTCATATTTTAGTCTCTGGCAAGTTCTATGATCGTTACTTTGCTGAAGCACCAAAATATATGATTTGGCAGTGTTTTCCTATCTTGCTTATATGAGTTTATCTGCTTGCACTTTCATGTCCCAAAGGATTTTTACGATTTATGATTTCTAGTACTGTATCATTTGTTTGCATGTTCTAAATGTAGTCTTTTGAATAGTTCCCAGTGGATGCGTTCCCCACACAGTTGTGTCTGTTTTTGTATTCTTTTGATCTGCTGCATTCATTTATTATGTGATTTACCATTTACTGTTTCGTCTCTTTGTCTACATTTACTGCTTCCATAAGTTTTGCCAATCTTAGCTTTGATATAGTTCGTTCTAATTGCATTGTACTTTGTGGCTGTCTGCAGTAATTCTGTTTTTCTGTTTAGATTCATTTTTGTTTGTTATTCTATGTAAGTCTTCCCACTTTGTCTTGTTGATCGCTTTTTGTTCTCTGTAGAGTTCACTTTGATGATATCTTTTGCAGCAGTGATTAGCCTGTAAAGTGCCGGCAAGACAACATATATTTGAAAGCACACTCGTTGCCATGAATGTCTTGTTTAAGAAGCCCACTCGCATGTCTCATGTAAATGGGCAAGTCTACTTCTATGGGGGTGTGACACTAAGACCACTCCAGTCATGTAACTGAGCATCTTGGGCTTGATTCCACCTCTTCTGGGGCCACAAGGTACTCACATTGTGGTCAAATGTTTTGAGGCTCTGGAGTAGTCGTGCGACATGCCCCATGTCTGTGGAGATAAGTTCCTGGGTGGTCGCATCACCCTTCTGCTACAACGTACCGGTTGGTCTTCCTCAACCTCCATCATCCCAAGGGATGCTGTGTCATCCACCTCCATCTCTTCTGGCAGAGTGTTGGATGTTTCGGGCTGGTGTTGATCCATATCAGTGGTGAACCATTCTCCCGGTATTTTGGGCCCTGTTAGGTTGTCTATAGTATCCAACATTCCTGGGGGCTCTTCAGGTATCGAGTGAGAAGGGGTATCTACCACAAGGTTTATTCTTCAGAGGAATCTGCGATTGTTACAGGTTACCCAGTTACTCCCATCAACGTGTACATTATACTGCCGGTTACCCAGTGCTTCCACCACCCTTCCTGTCTTTGCGAGTGGTACATTTTGCATTGGGTGCCTTCACCCACACCTCCTCACCCACTTTAATGGTAGCTTCTTTACCCTTAATTCCTGCCGTTTTGTTGCATGGATGCCACCACTTATATGAGGCACAGTTGTCTCATCTTGTCTGGTTTTCGGTGAGATGTTGTACCAAAACACCGCCTCCATGGGTGAAATGTTGCTTTTTTCCACAGCAGCATTGATGGTGCGATGATTCCTCTCCACTATCCCATTGCCACTTGGCCGATATGCTGGTCTAAAAAATTGTCTTACTCCCCACTTATCATACACCTCTTTAAAGTGGGGCCGTTGTCCATTAACAGTTCCTCAACCGGCCCTCTTTCAAAAAATATTTCTTTGATGACCCCTCCGATCGCCCATGCAGCTTCTGCCCTGATCTCTCTCCAGATGGCAGACTTCCCTGGTCCACAGTCGACCATCGACAGATACAGCTTATGGCGATAGTGGGTCACATCAATGGTCAATCGCTTCCAGTCCGCCGCAATGTGTAACTCTTCTGCTTCATGTCTGGATGGTCCGGTGTCTATTGATTGGCACTCCTGACAGTGCTCCAATACCTCCCTGACCTCCTCCTCGGTGGTTTCCGGGTAAACCTTCTTGCCAGGAATAATGTCCATTCTCGACCAAAGTGGTGCATTTCATGTAACTCTTTTAACTTTCTCCCATGCACAGCATACCGAAGAAACCTCCATTCCCTCTTGCAGCCAGGCCTTCTTTACCTGTGTCATCGAATCTGTCTTGTTCTTTTCTGATGGGATCAGCACAACAGATACACTCAACTGGAATTCCACTATCAGATCTGCGAGTTCTCTGAGCCTGCGCTTGATCAGCATTTCTGCAGCACCTCTGGTCCTAACTCATTTATCGCCAGTCACTGCCGACCTGATCCATGAAACTACCATTGCCGAATCGGATTTGATTTCAATTGTTTTCAATCCCCACTTCAGGGCCAGGTTGATTCCTTTCATAGTGGCCTCCAGTTCGGCTACGTTGATATGGGATTAGTCGTTTTTCTTTCTTAGCCAAGCCGCATCTTCCACAGTTACACCTTCCATCTCTAATATGACAACCAATGCCAGGCTGCTGGCATTGCACCAAATCACACCTGCGTCTCCGCCGTTGACGTACCATTCCCCCTTCACTAGGTCCTCTTTCATCACTCTCGCGATGATTTCATGCAGCATGTTCATGACCTCCTTTATCACACGGCCCTCCCAGCCATCAGTGCCCGTTTGTTGTTTAATAAAGCTGCACGCTATCCTGAGCCAGCCGGTGATTGGATAGTGTCCCACCAGTCTCCCACAGACTGAGAAGAGTTCTCATTTTGTCAGGTCGGTTCCGACTTTGGGTATCACATTTCCTCATCTAAAGACAAAGCTTCCTTTTCCATCTCACCATAGTTTCAATCCCAACACCGCTTCTCCATCCAGGGACTCTGCCGGTTTTGTAGTCAACCCATACCTCTCGACATGGCCTCTCACTTTCTCTGCTGTCACCTCTGCTTCCTCCACCAAACTGTTGTCAATGTACGAACTAATGGCCTTGTCCACTGTACAGTCTTTACTCAGCACCGTCTTCAGCACGGCAGTCATAATTTTGGGGGCTGAGCTCAGCCCAAAGCCTAACCTCATCAGGCAATACATCTGCCTCTTGTACCGGATCAATTGATGTTGCCAGAGTTTTTCATCTACATGGCTCTGCAGATAGGCTGCCTTCAGGTCGACAATCTCAGTGGCCTGCTCCATCTTCCTCCATTTCCTCATGAACTCTTCGCATATGTCAATCCCCTTTCTTTTTTTTTAAATTTTATTTTTGTTAGCTTGAAGAGATCAAGGGGCTCCTTCCTTGGACATAACACTTGATTCTATTACAGTTTAAATTTATATCTGAGGGCTCTTTTAAGAATAGACACTGTTCCCTTTATGGCTGCTATCTGTATTTCCTTACAGCTTGCTTTTCCAGGGATTGCTTCTAAGTATTTTTGAAGGTTCCTATTTATTAGGCCAGTTTCTCCTGTCACAACTGGTATAATGTTTATTTCTTTCAGAGACCATGTTGTTTTTAGATCATTTTTTAGGTCCTGATATTTTGTTATCTTTTCCCGTTCTGCTCTATTAAGGCCAAAGTCGTTTGGAACTGTGACATAGATAATGAGTGCAGTTCTTTCAGGCTTGTTCCATATAACAATATCTGGTTTGATGGCCTTGTCTTTTATGTATCTGCCTGCCTGTATGTCTTTGTCATAGAACACTGTCATTTTTCCATTTGATGTTATCGGTGGTGGTTGATGTTCCCAGATGTTCGACAACCTATCTAGTTGCGTCTCTCCACAGATCTTCCAATGTAAGTACCTACATACTTGTTGTGGCGAGCAGTGTAATGACCATCGGCTCGAAGGATCTTAAATCCAGACATTAGATGGCTTGGTCTTTCAACAGCCAAGTGACAGAATCTGCATTGGTCGTTTTTTGTATACCAGCCATTTTCTTAAATCCATTTGTGAGTAAGCTTTGGTCTTGTGCAGCTATAATTAATCGTTCTTCATTAAATGGAAATTTGTCACTTTTAAGCCATTGTAGTGAAGCCTCCTTGTCAATGTAGTTCTGCTTCAGTTCTTCCATGAACCTGCTTGCTCTCTTATGTTGTTGCCGTCCTTCTAGTCTTGTCTTCAGTTCCCTTTTTGTATACTCCTTCTTCTTTCAGGCGATTAGGGTTGCTGGGTTGTCATATTCTTCTATTGTGTTATCCAGTGTGTTACCACTGAAATTTTCACCAAGCTTTGTAGTTGACATCTGTTGAGGCAAACATTTGGTGTGATGTTCATTCACAATTTTTATTTTTGGGTCAGAAGAACATTTGATATATTGGCCTATGCTTACCATTGAAGCTCGGTATGCGTGGTTAATTTTAGTGAGGCCTAAACCACCTTCTCTCCATGGTAAGTACAACCTGTTCATGCACTGATGTTTGTAAATGACTTTATGAAGGGCCAGCATTTTCCGAGTTTTTACGTCAAGGTTATTGATGTAGTTTTATTTTTTTTTTGTGATTGATTGATGTAATTTTATTTTTTGGTGATAGTTCTGATGAGAGGATTTTTAAAAGTCGCTTTAAAAGTATTTTCCCTGCACTTTTTATCTCATCTTTCCATGTTCAAGTGTCTCATTCTCCTCTACTCCCAGGTATTTATAGACAGCATCTTCTTCAAGGTCTTCAAGGCTCCAAACAGCGAAGTATTCAGGAATGAGGTATACTGTCAAAGGCTTTTTTGTAATCAATCCAGGCCATTGACAGATTTCTTTGTCTTCTTCTGCAGTCTTCTAATATTGTTCTCTTTACAAGCAGTTGATTTTTTGTGCCAGGCTTTTTCCTCGTACACCCCCTCTGCTCACTTTCGAGGTAATCACCAGCAATCAGATGGTCGTATGTTGCATCAGCGATTATCCCTGTTAGGAGCTTGTAGGTTGTTGTGAGGCAGCAGATTGGTCTATATTTGCTAGCCACGTGGGTGTCCTCATTTTTGGGAATAAGTGATGTACTGCCTACAGTAAGCCACTCAGGCGGCTCTTCATCTCCACTAATGATTCTATTGAATGCCTTGGCATAGTGATGATGAAGTGTGCTCAGTTGTTTCAGCCAGAAATTTGGTATTTTGTCTATTCCTGGGGTCTTGAAATTACTGCATTGAGCTACCTTCCTGCAGACAGCCTCCTTGGTAATTTTTAGAGCTGCCATCTTTTCTTTCTCCTTGTTCTCCTCTTTGATGGTAGTTATCCAGTTGTTTTCTTTATGTACTTTAGTGTCCTGATAGAGTTGCCTCCAGAGGTTTTCAACTTCTTCTTGTGTTGGTGGGGAGCTCACCTTTATTTCTTCTTTAATGAGGCTCCTATAGATAATTCTTGGGTTTGTTGCAAAAAGTTTATTTATCCTTTTTGCTTCAAAGTTTTTGGTTTTATTTTTTATTTGTACAGCTAAGGCTTTTATCTCAGCCTGATGTTCTGCCAACTTAGCTCTTAGCTGTGCTTGGTCTTGGAGGGAATAGTAAGTTTTCAACTTATTCACCTTTTTTTATTTTACTTTTGTTAGTTTGAAGAGATTGCGCGAGCCTTTTCTAGTCTCACACAAAAACACGCATTCACATTTCAAGCTATATTACTTGTCATATACATACGCACACACAAAAATATGCGCCCACGTCCACACACGTACATATATTCAAGTTCGCGCACATACACTCACATTCACGTGTATACACACACGCTAACGTACGCACATGTACACACACAGATGGTGGACGTCACTTCCCTTTCAAAGGAAATCTACACATGCGCCAAAGACCACCGGAAACAAGTATAAAAGCAAGAGCAATAAGTAGCATCTTCCTTTTCCATCTCGCCTTCCGCCACTTGCTACTTGGGACAAAGAGCTAACAGATAGTATGTACACTTTATATGCTTTCTCTCTCCATGAACTGGATTGACATTCTCACTCTTTCTCTCTCTACATATACAACTTGTCCCTGAAAATACCTTTGCATAGCTGACTGTTAACTGATGTCAACCCTCTATCCTTTGTCTTTGTCTACACGCTGGACTATCATTCTCATTTCTACTATATTACTCACTTCTCTTCCCGCGAACAAACAATAGTGAGATGAACACACATTTCCTTTTCTTTCTACACCACCAGTCCCGCAACAAACGATGGTTACACCTGCGCAGACATGAACACATGTTATATCTAAAACATTCATTCTTTCAACAGTAAATAAACGACATGTTTATCTTATCCATCAATTGAGTTTTTGTTTCCTTCAATTCCATCCGTTTCATTATTTTCTTTTGTAACAGGATTAGGATTTATATATCCTAGTCTTCTACAAGATCAAGGGGCTCCTTCCTGTTATAGTTTAAATTTATATCTGAAGGCTCTTTTAAGAATAGACACTGTTCCCTTTATGGCTGCTATCTGTATTTCCTTACAACTTGGTTTTCCAGGGATTGCTTCTAAATATTTTTGAAGGGTTGAAAAAATCACCTCTGCTCAGGTGCATGCTATCATAAAAAACCTTGATACTTCAAAAGCATGTGGACCCGATCTCATCCCGGCTGTGCTATTAAAAAAGTGCTCAGCCGAAGTAGCTCCAGTTCTCTCCAAACTCTACAACAAATGCCTAAATGAATCTTGCTTTCCGGGCTGTTGAAAACTGCTTCTGTGGTACCAGTATTCAAGAATTCTGGCGAAAGAACTGACCCATCAAATTATCGCCCCATTAGCCTCCTCCCACTTTTCGCCAAAATATTAGAGACCATAATTAATCATGTTCTAGTCCGTCACCTTACAGATGCTAAACTTCTGACTGACAAACAATATAGATTTAGACAAACCCATTCCACAGCAGACATCCTCACTGTAATCTCTGAACGTATATACCATTCACTGGACAAGGCGGGGAAGGCAGAGCGGTAGCTCTAGATATATCCAAGGCTTTCGACAGGGTATGGCATGAGGGTCTCTTCAGGAAAATTAGATCATACGGTATCACTGGTAGAATACTTAACATAATAAAATCCTTCTTAGATAAGAGAAAAATCCAGGTTGTCCTCGACGGTCATACATCTAAACAATATGATATAAATGCAGGAGTGCCTCAGGGGTCTATCCTTGGACCTCTATTGTTCCTAATATTCATTAATGACCTCCCCGACAAAATTGCCTGTGAGATGGGTATATATGCTGATGACACCACACTCTATAACAGGCATGACAGGAAAACAAATGAACACATATCTAAAAAAATGGCAAAAATACTAGAGGATGACCTGTAGTGGAATGGGGACAAAAAATGGATGTAGTGGAATGGGGACAAAAATGGATGGTCACATTCAATGCTGCCAAGACTAAACTGGTTTCCTTCAATAATTACAAGAAACCTTCTCTACCACCAATAGCAATGGCCAGTGACTCTTTATCTGAGAGTACATCTTTCAAACTGCTTGGCCTAACATTCACAGGAAACATGAGTTGGAACAATTACATTGCATTGCCAGGGCCACTGTGAAGAAGGTAGGCTCTCTCTACCATGCTAGAAAACTACTAATGCCCGAAAGTATCCTGTACCTCTATAAGGCCACCATTCGCCCATGTATGGAGTATTGCTGTCACATTTGGGCTGGTGCATCTGCTACTAGTCTCTCGCTCCTAGACAAGGTTCAAAAGAGAGTCGCCAATCTGATAGGCCCTGAACTGGCATCTAAGCTTCAGCCTCTGTCCCATCGACGAAACGTTGCATCCCTCTGCCTGATCTACAAGTATTTTAATGGTGAATGCTCTGGCGAACTGCAGACACTTGTGCGCCCACGACGTAGACACCCTTGACAAACCCGACATGCAGCTAAATCCTACTTGTTGTCTGAGGCTGGGTGAAATATAAGGGCGAAGGTGTTTTTGTGAAACATCGCAATAGAAAGTTATTGTTCCGAACGGTATCAGCATTTCTTTCAGCTTCAGTGAAGTTTTGTCCATTATAGCTGGGAGTGTGGTATCGGTTAATTGCTCTTGTGCTATTAATTCCATACTTAGTGGAGTGGAATTTAAAGAAGCAATTGTTGCGCGAGATAAAACATCAGCTACAACGTTTTCTTGTCCTTTTACGTACCGTATATCGGTAGAATATTGAGCTATATAGTCCAGATGTCGAATTTCTCGTGAACCATATTTGTCGACATGCATGTGTAGAGCAAATGTTAGGGGTTTATGATCCGTATAAATGGAAAATTTTCTGCCTTCAAGAAGATGTTTAAAGTGCTTAATTGCAAGGTAAATTGCAGGTAACTCTCTCGAGAAAGTGCTATATTTAGTCTACGCTTTGTTTAACTTGACAGAGAAGAATGAAATAGGGGTCATTTTGTTGTCAGAAATTTGATGAATGACAGCTCCTACTGCTATTTCCGATGCATCCGTCCTAAGTGTAAGTTCTGTTGTATCGCTATCTTGGATATATGTAAGTTTGGTGAAGTTTGCCAAAGCAGTTTTCGATTGTTTGAAGGCCTGTAGTGCAGGTCCTTCCAAAACTAACTGTTAGTTTTTGGTTCGGTTTTTTAACAAGTCCATTAAAGGTGCGAGTAACGCAGAACAGTTAGGCAAAAAGCGTCGGTAATAGTTAATTATGCTTACAAAACAGCGTACTTATCTGACAGATGTTGGTAGAGGGAAATTTGAAATGGCACTTACTTTTTCAGGCAAAGGGGAGATTCCATCCTTGTCAATTAAATGACCGAGAAATTGAACTTCCTGGTGGCCAAAAACACATTTATCAGTGTTTAGTTTCAGACCAAAATGTGACAGTCTTTCGAAAGTTTGTTCCAGGTGTTCTTCGAGGTTTCTGCTGGCGATTAAAACGTCGTCCACATATGCGAATATGAATGGCAGACCTCTGAAAACTTCGTCAATCAAACGTTGGAAAGTTTGACAGGCGTTTCTCAACCCGAAAGGCAGCCTTAGGAACTCGTAAAGGCCAAATGGTGTGGTCAGTGCAGTTTTATGAATGTCTTCTGCGACTGGAATTTGGAAATATGCCTTTATGAGGTCTAGTTTGGAGAAAATTGTGGCGCCTTGGAGTCCATTGGCGAAGTCATGGATATGGGGGATAGGATATCTATCCGGAACTGTTTTCGCGTTTAAGCATCTAAAATCTCTGCACGGGCGCCATGTGGTATTGTCAGCTTTCTGCACCATGTGGAGTAGTGATGACCAAGCACTTTTTGAGGGCCGTATTATCCCCATGTGAAGTAGGTTTTGAAACTCGGATTTGGCCAATTTGCATTAATCTGGTTTCAAGCGTCTTGCGGTTGAATAGACGGGCGGTCCTGTGGTCTTAATATAGTGCTTAGCTATGCTTGATGGGGTCCGTGTTTTTAAATGGCTGGGAAAGTTGAGGAAATTTTTGGAGTAACCGGCGGACATGTAAATCTTTGGGTAGGGCAGCGCTGATTCTGGTGGTTAAAAATTTCGAGGTAGTTCCTCTCACCGAAATCTTTGTTTCATTGTCTGTCAATGTGTGATGAGTCATGTTGAAAGACAGGTTGAAATGGGCTAAAAAGTCTGCCCCCAAAATTGGAGCGGTCATGCTGGCTATGGTAAAATTCCAGAAAAAATTCCTTTGCATAGCCAGGTTTAAGTTTAAAGTTTTCTTGCCAAAAGTGGCTATTTTTGTACCGTTGGCGGCTTGTAGGTTGAAAAATTGGGTCCCTGTTGGGTGGCCATGCAGTGTCGGTATGACGCTGATTTCCGCTCCGGTGTCTATTAAAAAGTTATATCCGTGTATTTTGTCACGGATATAAAACAGATGACATTTTTTTTGTGCTCCAGCTACAGTCGTCGTCGTTACTGGCTGGAAGGTTCGTTTCCCTGTGCTGTTTTTTTGAATGCGCAGGGTGTAGTGCATTTTCTCGTGTCGACGCCGAATCTCCTGTGGTAGAAGCAAACATTTGTCTATCTCGTGATGTGGACCGGTTTCTGCTTAAACTTCTTCGCCTGTAACTTTGTTGCATGTCATTGTAATTTCTGGGATAATGTTGACGCCTTTGAAGTACGCCGGCTAGCTGCTTTGAAAGCTTTTCAACTGTAGACTTTAATTTGGCTAATTCCTCGTCTTTGTTTTGGTCAGGTTGCCATCGGTGGGCGTATACTTGTTGGCTCCGGGAACTTTCATGAATTCTGTCGGCTATGTCGGCGAGCTTTTCTGTTGCCGTCTCCTCCGACATCGGAGCGAGGATTTGCTTGGTAGTTGGGGGTAATTTACCCAACCAGAGACTTCTCATGATGCTGTCCCACATTTTGTGTCATTAACTTGTGTGAATAAGTTACGAAGCATGGTTTTGTTGGAAACATCGATTTGTTGCAGGAATGCTTGCTTCAGCGTGTCAGGTACATTTTTGAGAAAATTTGTGACTTCCTCTACCACCTTCAATGACAGTTTTTCCACTAGGTAATAATAATGCGCTCGTTGTGATGTTACCTGTTTAGCATCAAAATATGGCCTGTAATTGGATGAACCATATTTTTGTATTTATCAGGTTGAAGGCTGGAATATTTAATGCCATTGTTTCGTTGTAGGAGTCCGTCTGTTGAAGTTCCATTTTGTTTTTTTTTTGCTTTTTTTTTTGACATTTTTATCTTGTGCGCGGTTTGAAAATGTTCCTCCACATGGTCGACAAGTTTGTTTGTTTTTTTAGAGAAAAATTATTTTTTGTGCGTGCCGTGGATTTGTGTGGAAGAGTTTAGTTTACACCGCGTGTTTCGTTCAAAATCATTCATCTCATTTTAAAATAACGGGGTCACCATCGTTTGTTGTGGACTAAGATATAATATAATCGCTACAAAAGAAAATAATGAAATGAATGGAAAGAAGGAAACAAAACTCAATTGCTGAATAAAATAAACATGTCGTTTATTTTCTGTTGAAAATAAAGGGTTTAGGTGGAACACGTGTTCATTCAGTCGTTGACAACTACGCGCGTGGAAAAAACGGAATGAAGTAGAGGAACGAGAAATGGCAGTCCAGCATGTAGAAAAAGAAAGAGAGAGGGGGTTGACCTCAGTAAAGCTGCACGTCCATGGTAGTAGTCGTCCACGTGGAAAACTCTTCAAGCCAAAGGCTGTGGACGCAAACTTGTCTGGTTGATGAACCAAACCCAAAGGGAAGAAAGAGGATGTTGAATGGTGTTGTTGACTTTTATACTGGGGTCAGTGTTCTGACTGCGCATGTCTGGATTTCCTTTCAGGGGAAGTGACGTTTCCCATGTGTGCGTATGTGTGCGTACATGTGTGTACGTTAACGTGTGTGTGTATGCACATGAATGTGAGTGTATATAAGTGAACGTGAATATATGTACGTGTCTGTGCGTATGTGCGTGCGTACATGTGGGTGTGTGTATGTGAGGAAAAAAACATGTTCGAACAGGGGTGTAAAAAACTGTGAATTTTCTTGTATGGGTAGCCATATCGTGCATTTCAGCAAAGGGGAAAAAGTAGAAGACGACCAAACAAAAACTCAAACCCAATGTGAAAATCGTACATGAAAAAGAATAAACATTAAAGGCAAAGAGCGATGAGTAATACATGTCTGCGATCTCAGTTCATTTCCAGTTGAGAGAAAGTCATCAATTTCTGTTTTAGGTGAGCTGCCTTAAACTCTATATAACATTATGATGATGATGATGAACAACAACAACAACAACAACAACAGCAACATATGTAATGTATGCTTTTCTACCTATTTTCTCGGCTGTTGCATTCATTTTGTAAACTGGTTTTTATATTTGTTTCTCTTTTTATTGATTTCTGAGAAGGTCAGTGTCACGCCAGACAAGCACATCTGCCACTCACGACCTGAATAAGCAAGCCATAAACACAACACTGATTTCCAACAATTGCCGCCCCCTCCCCTTTTAAATAGAAAGATAAAATCTTGAAGACTACTTACTTGTGTGTTTTATGTATTCTAAGAGTTAGTTGGTATACCTGAGGCCACTGAGAGAAAGAAGGCCTGTTAACTGAAAAATGCCTGTAGGTAATGTAGGTAAGATTTGTTAAACTGTCACTGTCGATACTATATGAGGGCATTTTTAAAAAGAGCATTAAAACATGTTAAAAAAGAAAGGAACCCAATTCGACTAATAATGAAACTGAACTTTATTCAATATAAAATATAAATATTATCTATGTAAAATTACGTAATTTTATAGCAATATACAATCTAATACTGATGAAATTGAATTATGAATTTAGGGGACAAACAATTAAAGAAACATATTAAACACAAACAATTCTTGGCCTTCGGGACAAGATCACAGCGTAGTATCTGTTCTGATGTATAAAAAAAAGTAGTTACCTCCCTTTGTTCAAACTAATTATATCGACCACTTCTCCTTTCTGAAAGCCCTATTTTGATTGGCTAGGATGAAGCTCCTTGGCCAATCAACAAACATTTAATATAAGCAGAATTCTGGAAAAACAGATTCGCTCTCTTTTTGAATCAATCGTCGGCCTATAGACAACTATGGAAAATCTCTCCTAAATTTGCCGCCGAATTTTGATTGAACTTTTTCAGGGAGCCGTCCAAGACTTTTGGACGATAAAGAACTTTTTATTGGACTTCTAAAGCCGCAAACACAATTAGTTTTGCAAGAACCTTTTCTTTGTAATATTTTCAATTTAATATACATAATTTTCTCCAATTCTTGTGTGAGTTCAGCAATCTTTATTTCTGTATTTCCCACTTCCTACTTCAACAAGACACCAGCTCCCGGCAATCGCCATAGATGCTTCACCTTTTCTGTTCTCGGTTAGTGGAGGAAAAATCCTTCATGACAGACAATTTTTATTTTTGTTCCTATCCAGAGTGCCCCTTATTGGGGAGCTGGATTTTTCGCCACAACATTATATGTTGAAATAATACATAAATTATATTTAAAGTTTTGGTTTTCTGTTCTTCTATGTCTATTTTTCCCATGTTTTTCGTCAAAATGTGTAGCGTATTTTCATGAGTTACATGGTTAGGAATCCTATACTCCAGCATAGTCTTCATTTTCATATCAGTGCAGAATACATGAATACGAAAATGAAGTTTATATAACTAAAGAAATAATCTTACCATGATGTGAACATTGGTTAAAAACTAAGAAAATTTAGTAAACATCTACGATATTAAATCAAGGTGGTGGTGAATTCAGGAGGGGGCATCATCATCATCATCATCATCATCATCATCATCATCATCATCATTATTATTTCACTCACTACAAGTTGTCTCACAAGTCATTATCAGTGATCGCTCACTGGCAGTAACCTGTGGTATTCCCTGGAGACTGAGTAAAAACAAGTCTCCCCAGATTTCCAGTGTTCTCCACCTCCTGACCACTCGTGCAGATGATTGCACCTTATAGCAACAGCCGTTTGCCATTGATTTCTCAATGGCATCAGCCATTTGTGTTTCCTGGGATTTGGGTGACAAAATACCCCCCCCCCAAGGTACCAGATTTGAACTGTACACTTCCAGTGGAGATCTGGTTAGTACTCTCCCACCTCGGTCTTTCCATCCTCCCTGACCCTTCACAACTAGTTGATGTGGCGCCAGTCAATGTCATCTACACCAGTTTTTTTTTTATTATCATTATTATAATAATAATAATAATAATAATAATAATAATAATAATAATAATAATAATAATAATGGTGCTTGTGCAGTGTATGCACGGTGCTATATTTTAAATAGTATTTCCAAGTTAAATGAAATTTTTATGGTATCTTTTTTTTTTAATTAAATTGTAAGGTGAAAGTGTGGAATAGTTAGAAGGCCATTTGTGTTTCCTGGGATTTGGGTGACAAAATACCCCCCCCCAAGGTGGGATTTGGGTGACAAAATACCCCCCCCCCCAAGTTTGAACTGTACACTTCCAGTGGAGATCTGGTTAGTACTCTCCCACCTCGGTCTTTCCATCCTCCCTGACCCTTCACAATAATAACGTTATTATTTCAGCAAAATGCGTACCACATTTACTCGTACTTCACAGGGAACGTGGACCCTGCATAAACAGTGTTTTTATTTAATGATTGCTCCCTGTAATCGCATGCACAAAAGGTTTTCTTTGGTTTATTTAATCACAAAAACTTTTTTGTAGGTACTATTTGAGGCCAAAGAGGGGGGTGGGAGCATTATTTGAATATGTATGAAAAAATAATTTAACAAAAAAATAAAAATCTTTAGTGGAGAATATAATAAAAAAAAATAAAATGAAATAAAATAAAAAACAAGCACGAAATAAAAGTATGAATCAAATTTATCCCCAAAAAACGAAAAAGATTTTTAAAAAATAAATACATGCACCATTAAAAAAAAAATCTGAGATATATATGAAGAAAGTAAAAGAAAATGCTTTCAGGGAGCAATCATTAAATAAAAACACTGTTTACGCAGGGTTCACGTTCCCTGTGAAGTATCCATTTATTTATAAGATAAAACACCAAGAAAATATGTCGACTAAAATTTAATGTACTCTTTATTTTTAGTTCATGTCAAAACTTTAATTAAAACTGATTAGTTAATGAATTTTTAAGATGAATATGTCTCGGGAGAAAACAGAAAATTTCCTATTTCATTTCCCATTTCAGTCATGTAAATTATTTACAGTTGAAATGTTATAAAACAAGCAAAAACTTTAGGTTTTAAATATATTTCAAAGAAATAAATTACGTCCGGTGCTAAAATATTGAATTCAGTGATAGTTTTAGTTAAATAAAAATAAAATTTTTTTATAAAATCTGTTGTGAAAAATGCTTCTAACTTTAAAATATTTGAAAATACTCAATGAAATATTTTATTTATTATTAAAAGAACGGACTGAAATATATTCTCATATAAAAATTATTTGTTTTGCAGTTTAAAAAAATAAAAAAAATGAAATATTCGATTTTCTTCCATAGACATGTAAGAAAATTTCAAAAACAAGTTCACTTACTGTTATAATTTGTTAGATTAAAATTATCCCAATGGGCTATTATTGCAATTATATAATTATACAAATGGAGAATTGTCCTTTCTCTTTAGAAAAAAAATACATGCACGTTTGAACTACCTTCATAAAATTACCACAGTCATTATGTAAGGGCAATGAAAAATATATTTTATGGCTATGAGCATGGTTACGTGGTTGAACACAAGAAACTTTAGGCACCATATACCTACATGTTGATCTGGTAATGACGTCACACTGTCATATTCACTAGCCTTTACTCTCGGTAGCCTCGGTATACCCTTCCAAGACAGGTCTATAAAAGGAAGACATGGGCTTTTAAATTAGTGTGAGGAAATGGAAACTTATATTACTTCAAAGCAGGTAATAAACATATTTACTATAATAAAAAAAATGTGTTAAGACGGACATGATATGAACTTTGAGAAAAGTTGTAATTTTTAATTAGAAAACTTTAAAATGTTTGAAATGTTTTGAAATTTATTATTAGTGGAGATTTGGTGTAGTCTCTCTGAAGCTGATTCTGCGATAATGTGCTATTGAGCTATCTTTTAATGATCAATTCAATTTACAATACAATTTCAGAATAATATACTATCTTTCAAGATTTAATCCGAGGGTGTTGTCATAACATCATATTCTCAAGCATTACCTTGTCCTTGAGGTTAATGTAGTATATATTTGGGGGTTAATGTAGTATATATATATATATATATATATATATATATATATATATATATATATATATTTGTTCATCATGATACTATCCTCTTAGCTATTACCCCTTCTTATGATGTGGAGGGGGGGGTCGTAATACATGCTTGTTCGTCATGATATTATTTGGCAGCAGTTGTCATGACAGAACTCCAGAAACATCATTTAGCATTTTGAATCAATATTCTTTGCCTTGTATGGTAAGTGTCAGACTGTCTTGTTATTGATGCACATTCAATATCCAAGAAGAGACAGTAACAGAGGTGATCAGCCCACAAGCTGTTATCGCTGACGGCGTCTTATTCTAGATTAGCAAAAAAGGGTGAGCATATATTTGTTAGTTTTGGTAATCTGTATAATGTGTCATTTACTTATGGCTTAAATTTCATTCAATTTTCACCTAAAAAAAACCATTGTAAATCTCATGTTCTCATTGCTGACAACTTTAAATGAAATGAAAAATATATTTTTATATTTTTAAGATAAAGAATACCTTATACTCTGTCTTTATGTTTTTATTGACTATTTGTTTGGTATACCTTTCCTGCTCATGAACTCACTATTATATGTGTGTGAGTTTTTTTATAGTATTGGATTACTACCTATCAAGGCAAAGAGCTATTCGAGGATAAGGATTAATGATACTGAATGATGAGGAACACTATGAGAGTAATCATATGTGATCCATGGAATTGATCACATATACTTGCTTATGGGCAGTTTTTGTGAAGAATTTGTTAACATTGTAATCAGCAGAAAAGCAGTCTGACTGTAATGTGTTCAACCGTCAGACACAGATGAAGAAAGGAAAGTCTTTTTTCCATTGTGCTAGGAAGAAAAGTTATTGCTGTGACTATCTTATAAAGAAGAACCAAAGATTGAGTCTCAGTAGAACACTTTTCGTGGAAATAATGATAGAATAGAAAGAGATAATTTGTGTGAGAAAGGGGTTATAGGGGAAAGAAGACTTTGTCAAGGTAGGAAAGAGTATGTGACTCATAGGTGTGATAGTGGTATGCCATTTTAGGACATATCTGATTCTTATAGCCAGAGGTTTTACACAAACTTAGCAATAGACTGTAATGGCAAAAATGAAAATATTTATATTCTGTTTTGGCTGTATTGCTCTTGCAGTCTTAGCAACTAAAACCAGAAAGTGCCTTAGATATGCCAGTTGATTGGACAACATCTGATGGCGTTGGAGGCTCAGTCAGAAAGTGAATAATATCTCAGATAATTCTGCTATTACATATTCAACTGAGACATTATAGAGATGAGACAATGAGATGGAGTTTCATTCTATATTAATAAACAACTTTATTCGTTAGTAGCGTTAGTAGAAGAGAGAAACAGGTTAGTAGGATGAAGTGTTCTTGTGTAGAGATATATATATTGCCGGCTTGTTGAGGAGAGAATAGTCCAGCCCACACGTGTTTATAGCTAGTAGTCGCCGGAGCAAAGGAATCCAATTAAAAGAGAAAGAAAGGACAAAGTCTTCAGTGTATTAATGTGTTGGCGTGGGTGTGTGTCGGTGTATGTTCTTTAGCATGATAAAGAATGTTCGTGTGGGTACCGCACATGGAAATAAATGGTAGTTTGAAGAGAGCCATTGTTAACTTGTTGTACTCACGTTCGGTTGGGAGCCGAAGCCCCCAGTAATGTATGTTGCTGGGCAGCGCAGTGAGAAAGAGGATTGAGAATTTCAGATTTCGCCTTTTATATACTCTGTGACGTGATAGAGAGCTGGCTTGTGATTGGACAAGTCAGGGAGAAAATGGATTTCAAATCTCAAGTCATGAGAAGTAGCTCCTGCCTGTGATGTAGTGAGTGTCGGCTGCTACACATTTCTTTCATGGGCCGTCATCAGAGACAAATATGTCTAAGAATAAAGTGATTTTAGAAAATAAGTAAAGTCTCAGCATTGTTCTCAGCATCATCAGGGACATGGATGCCAATGAAGAAAAATAGTCCCAACAATTAAATTTTTATAAGTAAAAAGATGCTAGGTATTATGAAAGAATCAATAAAAAAAAGGAAAACAATGTAAAGAGAAAAAGTTATGTCAATACTGTTGAGATGTTTAAAGTCTTTATAAAAACTCAACGAATAAAGAAAATCCTTTTGTCTCCATAAAGATGGCTATCATATATTGATATAGATGCATTATCTTGACATGGAGTGAAGAACAGACAATGCTAAGAAAGTAATTATACTCTACTTCATTGGAATTCGCTTTCTTCTTCACTTCCAATAGCAAGTTTCACAGGAAAATGTTAACTTGAAGTATTTTCAACAAATGAAAATCGTTCTTTACCCCCCCTCCCTCACAAAAAAAAAAAAAAAAGTAAAACGGCTATGTCAAAATAATAATAAATGTCAAAATAATAATAAATGTCAAAATAATAATAAATAGAACCTCCTATAAGACTTGAACATATAAAACAAAATCAGTTTTCTCCAGATTTCATCAGCTGATTGCAGCTGAAAGAACTCAAAAAGTCGCCTCCCCCATGTCTTTGGGGATGGGGGGCAAGTCGCAAAGGAAAGGACTCAAGGATTCACATGCAACCTTTCTTCATCTCGTGCACATATTCTTACACACTAATGAGAGTCAAGCAAACAAAACGAATTGCTATTCACAGCAATACATACAGTAACAAAGTAAATCAATGTATTCACATACACAAATACTAACATACATATATTACTTTCACACTATGAACATATCGACCAACACATTTCGAAGCTTTGTGACTGACTATACTTTCTTCACCACCAAACATGCGTTTGCATAAATGATGGACAGTAACTTTTTAATATTTTTATTCTATTGTAAAAAAAAAATTTTGTTATAAAATTCCATTTTCTCCATTTTTCAGTTATAAAACTCTGTTTATGTTTTAGATAGCACTTGATAGTTGGTGACCCTTCTTTTCTTCTGATGTTTCATTTTCCATTTTCTAGGCATGCTTATTTATATATATATATATATATATATATATATATATATATATATATATAAAATTTTAGTCACTAAATGAATTTAAAAATTTATGACATAAAATTTTTAAATTTCAAATCAAAAGATTTTTATTATTCTATGTAAGAGAAATAATACATTTGAAATAAACTCCTTATCCTATAGGATTTCGATGTCTACCATCTCTTCAGAGAAGAACATATTAGCAAATAGTTATAATGGTTTACACCTTAGTAATTGTCTGTATTTTTGAGATGAGGTGTTTTCATTTATTGAGATTGTCAGACTGACTTCCTCATCTTGGTTGTTATAGTCACAACGTTTCAACCGTTTTTGCCCTCTGGCCTTCATCAGGTGTTTTGTATTGAACTGGGGAACCGTTTGTTAGGAGTCTCGAACCCAACCCTTTATTATTATTACGGGGGTACCGTGTTTGGACTCCAGCTAGACTCTTGGACATAGTTGCTGATTCTCTGTTTGGAATGTTACTTTTCACTGCCTTCGTTCAGGATTGAACTCAGCACCTTTGGGTAACTGTAAACTTTGATACAACGTCTAGAACCACTCGGCCATATGTCATTATGTCAATTCTTAGTTGGTTTTTGTTAATGTTAAACCTATATTGTTATTCAAGGTTTTCTCTCTCTATTAGAGGTGTCCAAATTGCATTCAGCTCTATGCTTGGTTTGCTCAGTAGGTTGTTATGTCCGAGCATGTGAGCTGTTTCTTTAAGTTTTCTCACTTTCCAGTGGGTCTCTCTGTTTATTATTTTTACTTCATCCCATAGGGGGTGATGGTCCCCCCTCTCCATCCAGACATGGTTGGCTATACCCGATTTTTCCATCTCTCCTTTAGTTACCGCTTTTCGGTGTTCTTCCACCCTTACTTTAAGGGGCGGCATGTTTCACCCTTGTAAACCTTTCTGAAACTGCATGGGATGGAGTATATGCAATTCTTCGTCATGTTCTCCTCCATGTGGGGCTTCACTCGTACCAGGTGTCGTCTGAGTGTTGACTCGCTCTTGAATACCTTCCTGATGTTGTAAGAGGCACATATTCTCTGAATCTTTTTGGAGATGCCTCGTATGTATGGTAGGCAGACGGTTGGTGGTTTTTGGGTTTCATTCTCCTCTCTTATACTATTAACACGTCTGGTGGATAGTATGCTATCGGGGTAGTTGTTACGACGGACGGTATTCTTCAACCTGACCATTTCTTGGTGGTATGTAATGGTATCACTACTTATTGTCTCTGCTCGATGTTGTAGGCAGCGTGCGATTCCATGTTTGATACTGTATGGGTGATGAGAGTTGAAGTTAAGGTATTGTCCGGTGAAAGTAGGCTTGTGATATACGGATGTCTTAAACCCATGCTCTGTGCGTGATATGAGTATATCAAGGAAGGCCAGTTGGTTATCTTTTTCTTTCTCCATTGTGAACTGTATCGATGGTCTTATTGAGTTCACATGGTCTAGGAGAGCCTGGATGTCTTCCTGATGGGGCCAGAGTATGAAGGTGTCATCAACGTATCTTAGCCACATGGTTGGCTTTAAGGGAGCTGAACCTAAGGCCATGTCTTCGAAGTATTCATGTATATGTTCACCATCACTGGTGATAATGGCGAGCCCATAGCTAGCCCCTCCTCTTGTCGATATAGGTCAGTACCCATTCTGAAGTAGGTTGTTTCTATGCAGACTGTCAGCATTTCCATTAAGTTTGGCAATGGTACACATGTGCGCCCTTCTATGGAGAGGTCCGCAGCTAGTTTGTCTTGAATTACTGCTAGTGCCTCACTAGTTGGGACTTTAGTGAACAGGCTAACTACATCTAGGCGTTCCATTTGGTTTGTACTGATGGGTGCTCCCTTGATCAGTTCTGTGAAGTGGGCACAATTCTTTACATGTGTTGCTGGCTTGCCTGCTAATGGGTTTATTATATCCACAAGGTACCTGCTCAGTGGGTGGCATGCTGAGCCTCGGCAGCTCACTATGGGTCTGAGTGGAATGCCGTCTTTGTGTATCTTAGAGAGACCGTACATATGTGGTAGCTTACTGTAATGCTGGACCAGCTGTCTATATCTCATCGGAGCGATGTGTTCCTTGTTTTTCGTAAGGATTTGTAACAGCTTTCTTTCAGTTTTCAAAGATGGGTCCTTCTTTATTTTACCGTAGCTACCATCTGCGATTAGGCCTACCATTTTTTCAGAGTACTCCGACATCACCACAGTAGCATTGCCTTTGTCTGCTGGCAGAATTATTATACTGCTGTCACTCTGTAGGGTTCTTATAGCCAGCCTATCTTCCCGAGAGATGTTTGATTTAGGAGGCTTGGCTTTCTCAGAATTCTTTACATGTGTTGCTGACTTGCCTGCTAAAGTCAGTGAGACATGGAAAATCACAATTAAAAGTTGTTTAATTATTTAAATGTCATAGAGTAAGGGAAGTTAATGAAAAGGATATAAAAATTCACATCCAAATTGCATGGTAAAATCCGAAGTGAATGTCTTTGATAGCAGTGTGGTAAAATGATCCAAACTGTATTTTGAGTAATCCACATCACAATGTAATGGTCCGAAGTAGGCATTTTCCTGGAGCAATTTTCTTTGTTTATATAATGGGTCTAGTAAAAAATTTTTTTAAATATATGTCCGGTGGATCTGTTTATTAATAAACATATAAATTGATACATTTAATATTTTTTATAATTATAGAACATGAGTTTCACGTCACAACAACACATACCATCAAAGTTTTGTTATGCAAATTTTTCACCTTCTGACGTTCTGAATAATACATATAGGTCTGCTATTTGCAAGCACGTTATAAATAACTTTAGTGTTGACATGTTATGATCCTAAGCAGGTCGCACTCGCCTTTCCATTAGTATCTTGTGTGAACAGTTGCCAGAAATTTCGGAAATTTTCTCCAACATCAGGGGTCTACGTTCCAACCTTCCAGACATTGAAACCCAATTACAGGAGACTAAACAAGATCTATTATTCCTAAGCGAAACTGGCATTGGATTGACTATTTCCCTAGAAGAGTTTGGAATTAAAGGACATTTTAACTTAACATCCAAATCTGACCCCAAGATCGCCATGTGTATGGAATATGTGCCTACATTAAAGATAACTTTCCATGTGTTAGGGTCATCTCCAGAGAAGATCCTCAATTACCCTATATGTGCTTCTGGGTTGCACTTGCTCACACCACTGCGTTTATATTTGCCCTCTATCGCCCCCACAACAGCAGAGTTACTATCTTTAAGTTCATATCTGAGAAAATAGACCACATCCTATCTGCTCTTTGGCTAACATTCACGTCTGCGGAGACTTTAATGTTCACAATGTGGAATGGTTAACCCACTCAAACAAGACAGATGATGAGGGGGAGGTTCTGTCACGATTTCGCCATTGCTTATGATCTCATTCAGATTGTTCATGAACCCACCCATGTGCCCGATACCGACGGTCAGTATGCAAGTCTCCTAGATATTTGCCTCACAACTTGCCCTGAGCTATGTTCATCTTCTGTTCTGTCTCCACTGGGATCTTCCGACCACTCTGTTGTATCAGTTAAAATAAAAACGCAATGTAATAAGTCCTAGGACGAACCTCTTCATCATATCGTACAGTATATCAATACTCTATGGCTGACTGGAATA
The DNA here is from genome assembly GCF_053919585.1 of Euprymna scolopes. Classification (NCBI taxonomy): domain Eukaryota; kingdom Metazoa; phylum Mollusca; class Cephalopoda; order Sepiida; family Sepiolidae; genus Euprymna; species Euprymna scolopes. The sequence goes on from NC_136496.1 coordinate 54,860,312, forward strand.
GCTTCCGTTCATTTATATCTGATCTACCTCTGCGTTCCATGTTTAAAAAGGATGTGTCCTCTATAGTAACAGATCTGACAGAATGGTTAATTGTAGGTATACACTGTTTCATACCCTAAAAAAAATTCCAGCAAAAACTTAACAGCCAGCCGTGCTTCTCTCCAGAATGTGCTGCTGCCATTACGCACAGAAATCACTTTTTTCCATTGCTAAAACCGCTTTCAGGACTGCCAGCAACCACTGTAAAAGAGTAATGAAGAACGTAAGAGAGTTGTATGCTCAGTCCGTCAAGTTCAAAGTGGATGAGCAGCAGCTTGGTTCCCACCAGTTTTGGCAAATAGCAAACAGGATCCTGAACAGAAGCGTGTGCTCTATCCCAACTATCATCAATGGACCTGAGGTAATCTCGTCAGCATCAGACAAAGCCAAACTCTTTGCTAAGAACTTTGCAGCTAATCCCACTTTATGCGATTAAGGCTGTCAACCCCCTATTATTTCCTTCTGTATCAGAAAACACACTGTGCAACATACATCTGTGCGTGATGTTGCCAAGCTAATCAAAAGCCTTGATTCCAGTAAAGCAACTGGCCCCGATGGCATTCCAATTATAGTGCTCAAAAAGCTTCAACCAGAACTAGCTCCCATACTTACAAAGTTGTTTAAGCATTGCTTCAAGGAGAATTGCTTCCTAACACCATGGAAAATCTCATCATCAGTTTGCCCTGTATTTAAGAATTTAGGTGATTGCTCATCTCCCTCTCAGTACAGACTAATAAGTCTCCCGTGCTTCATAAATAAGTTACTTGAATATGTGCTAAATAGAGAAGTAGTCAACCACCTCAGCAAAAATAACCTTCTTAGTGACATGCAATATGGTTTCTGTTCTGCTTGATCTACAGCGGATGTGCTTACGATTATTTCTCATATGATTAGTGAATCTCTTGATGGAGGCTTCTTTTCTAGGGCAATTACTCTTGACATATCAAAGACCTTTGATAGAGCATGGCATAAAGGTCTACTTCACAAGATCTCCAGCTATAGTATAGCTGGAAATGTCTTCTCAATTATTAAATCATTTCTCTCTGATAGGTTCATAAGAGTAGTGATTGATGGGCAGAAATCAGAAGCTCATAGTATTAATGCTGGAGTCCCTCAGGGGTCCATCCTTGGTCCAACTCTCTTCCTGATGTACATTAATGATCTTCCAAATCTCATCCTTAGATTATTCATAGACATTTTTGCTGACGAGACTACCATCTATGGCAGCACATCAAAGGCTGTAAACGACCAATGTCTCTTTGATTCTCTCTCTTCTGATCTTGGTACAATGGAGAAAAAAGTGTCTGGTTACTTTTAATGCATCTAAAAACAAGCTTCTCTCTTTACATCATCAATGCTCTGATCCCCATCTGGCATCAATTGAAATGAATGGCTCTCATCTTGGGGAAGCTCCATGTTTTGACAAGTTTCTGGGCTTGACTTTTACTCCTGATTTAAAATGGAATGCATGCATCAAATCCGCTGCCAAGTTCGCTGGAAAAATGATGGAATCCTTCAATCGATCCAGTAGATATCTACCTGCTGATGCAATTCTCTACCAATATAAGAACCAGGTAAGTCCAAGGATGGAGTATTCCTGTCATATCTGGGCAGGAGCTTGTTGTGGTGTGGTGGTATATATTATACATATTCCCCAGCCGTACAAAATATGAAATAATGAAATGAATGGAAAGAAGGAAACAAAACTCAATTGCTGGATAAAATAAACATGTCGTTTATTTTCTGTTGAAAAATGAATGTTTTAGGTGCAACTCGTGTTCATGTCCGCGCGTGGAAAAAGAGTGAGTAATGTAGTGGAACGAGTAATGGCAGTCCAGCGTGTAGACAAAGAAAAAGATAGAGGGTTGACATCAGTAAAGCTGTGTGCACATGTTGCCACTTGTCCACCTGGAAATGTCTTCAGGCCACTAGCTGTGGACGTGAACTTGTCTGGTTGATGGACCAAAGCAAAAGGGAAAAAAGAGTGAGAAAGTCAATCCAGTTCATGGAGAGAGAAAGCGTATAAAGTGTACGTGCTGTCTGTTAGCTCTTGCCCCCACACATAATAGCAGGTGGCGTGAGGCACGTAGGCGCGCGCCCCGGGAGGGGCGAATGGTCAGTCGACTGCTTAGGTCGGAAAGCGACTCGAAAAAGGATGAGGCAGCTTATGCCTCTTGCTTTTATAGTTGTTTCCGGTGGTCTTTTGCGCATGTGTGGATTTCCTTCAAAGGGGAAGTGATGTTGCAAAGGTGTGCATACGTGTGCATATATGTGAGTACATGTGTGTACATTAGCGTGTGTGTATATGCACGTGAATGTGAGTGTATGTATGTGTGTGTACATGTGCGCGTATGTTTGTGTGCGCGTATATATATGACAAAAAATATGGCTTGAGATGTGAATGCGTGTTTTTGTGCAAGACTAGAAAAGGCTCGCACAAGCTGCTAGGAAGACCTTATCCTGCCTTGACAGAGTTCAGAACAGACTTTGTAGCCTAGTGGAGATGCCATTTTCTCTTCCCTGCAACCTCTTTCTCACAGAAGAGACGTTGTGAACCTGTCTCTGTTTTATCATTATTTTCATGGCAAGTACTTGTCTGAGCTCCAATCTATGGTTCCCCCTCGCCACACATTCACAAGAAACACTCGCTTGGCTGTAAACACTATCAATAATTTCTCCCACTCTTTATCTGTGCCTAAACCTAAACGTAGATTCCATGAGCAAAGTTTCTTTCTTAGAACTGCACACCTGTGGAACTATCTTCCGTTTACCTGCTTTCCTGCTGACTACAATATGGTTGTCTTCAAGACCAATGTAAACAAGTTCTTGATGAGCCGTTCCCCTTAAGTAATCCAATTTACCAAATTTACACTTCTAACAATTACTAAGATATTGTCCTTTTGATCAATGTACACTCTAGCTCTTATCCTCGAGTAGCCTCTGAGCCTTTATAAGTGGTGATTCCTATGTAAAAAATAAAGAAATGAAACCCTTCTCTTTGCAAACAAAAAGAAAATCTTTAAGGACTTAATTTGATTTTCATGTGATTCTTTTCCCATATATATTTTTTAATTATACATTTTTTTACTCCCCTGCCATATTCATTTTTTAATCATAATTTTTCCTCAATTTAGATATGTTGAATGAGGAACGAAACCTGATTAGCTACTCCGTCTTATTTTTTTTTTTTAAATCTATCATGCTAATTGGTCTTTATTCAGCATTTGTATATATATATATATATATATATATATATATATATATATATATATATATCTTTTATTTTCTTTCTTTGCTAAAACATAACATTAAACCCAAAGTATATTAAATGGCGATGTGATTCTTAGCAATACTCACAGATGTTATTGTCATCTAAAAATGGCCACACCAAGGTCAGGGACCATGAAACTAGAGATTAAAGCTCAGTCGAGTACATTGCATAGAAAGATAGAGTAGAGAGAGACTAGTCACCTCAGTCTCTGAGAGCACCATCAACTAGATTTTGCAGTTGCTTTTGAACTCTGTCTATACAATGAAGAGTGCTCTGAGTGGCACTTCCTCAGATGTTTTATCAGTACTCTTAGGACATATTTGACTTGTTTCTAGGTAGAGGATTATACCAGGAATCAAGGGCGATAGAATGATCCAACCATTATTGTTGTTGTCACTAGCAATGGTAGTAATAATATTGTTAACAGTAGTAGTAGTAGTAGTAGTAGTAGTAGTAAAAATCATAATGTTGTCAGCAATATTTTTATTATTAGTAATAGTAATAAAGATGTTCTTTTGTGTAGTAATAGTAATAGTATTAATATTATTTTTTTAAGTAGTAGTAGTAGTAGTAGTGGTAATATCGCTATTGTCAGTTGTTGTAAAATTATGTATTGATCTGTTTTTATGTGGATAAAGGTTTTATCAGTTTTTTACCTGCATCTTGTTTAGTGAGATTCCCCATAGACTTTATAATAAGTATTCTTTTTATGCATTGACTAATGATAGCCAGGGCACCTGCAACTCCAGGGAAGATTGTTATTTTCATGTTACACATATGTTGCATCTTAATTTCCAGTTTTTCCTATTGTAATAACTTTTATTGTTGTTGAACAGGCAAGACATGTCAATAATATAAGTGGGTTTTCATTTTATTTTATCATCATTTATGTGTATGTTTAAGAACATACCATCGATTTGCATACATTTGATTCTATAATCTCATAGTCTTGTGTCTGTTTAATTGTCAGCCATTATTTTTGTCAAACATGTAGAAATAGAGTAGCATGAAGATAGAGTTGCACATTTAAAAACACTTTAGTCTTAAAAGCATGAAACCATATTCGCTCATATGGAATATAAAGTAAAGTGAGATATCCCCTACTTGATTGACTGGTATTTTGGAAATTTTATTTTCCTTCCCCCATTAAGCAGATCTGGGAGGAGTGAGGAAGTCAATATTCGCGCCTATCTTGTATTTTGTATTACTTATGCCTGGGAATGCGTGAGATTATTTTGTGGCCAATTGCTATTCAGAGTGTACAAAGGAATCTACTTTGCCCAAATGAGTCATTGTTACCTCCACCCTGCCAACCCTTTATGGGCTACTCCCTGACATTTTAATATCATTACATAAAGGCAGCCCAAAGAAGTCGGACCTGTTTTTGTGCTCCATTGACCGTCAACACTGGAATCCTATCTTTGAAAAGAGAAAAAGTCTCTGAAGATCTGAAATTGGTGACCATATTTCCTTCATGTTCCTTTTGTAAAGAACAAAGCACTCTTAAAGGAGAAAAAAGGAAAAAAAAATTAATTTCCTAAAGAATAGTCCAGAAGGGATTTTTCTCGTAAGAGAAACTTTAAAAAACCTATTCAGCTCAAAAGAAACTTTAAAAAACCTATTCAGCTCAAAAGAAACTTTAAAAAACCTATTCAGCTCAAAAGAAACTTTAAAAAACCTATTCAGCTCAAAAGAAACTTTAAAAAACCTATTCAGCTCAAAAGAAGAAAGAAACAGAGACTTCTTGCAAAATGTTTTTTAAAATTTTTTCAAAAGACGGCCTGTCAAACATTACAAATACAATTTATGCCTTTCGTATACAGGGTGGAACGATAAAAGTGTTGCCCTAAAGAAAACATCACTACAGCTTTATTTTAAAACTTTTATTGAAAAAATCAATTTAGGTAGCTTGATAATGTAGTAGAGCTGACACCTATTCAATGTAGCCGCCTTCAACCTCAATCATCGCCTCAATATGGGTCCGTTTTCCACAAGTGCTGGCAGAAGCTCGGTGAATATTCAGCAGATGGCAGCAATCAGGCTGGCTTTGTTGGTGATGTTCTTGATGAAGTAGTTCAGATGGGGGAGAAGGGGAGGGCCATTGAGAGAAGGGTACAAAATTGTAGCACTCCTGAAACCAAGTCTGGGTCTTTTTGGACTTGTGGACCAGCACCAAGTCTTGCTGCCACATCCAAGGTTTACTAGCGGCCACCTGATTACACCAGAGGATCACAACACTCTTTAGCACATCCAGGTACACTTTGGTATTGACTTTCAAGCCGACGTTAAAGATTTGAGGTGGTATAATGTGATTCTCACTTGAAACCACACCAAAGACTATAATCATGACCAGAAACTTTGTTTTCATCATCCTGGGCATATCCTTGTTATTCGTGGCAATCCAGCGAAGCATTTTTGCTGGCAATAATCCTATTCTCATAACTTGGATTGGTAGAGAGCATGAGTTGTACAGCGGTGCATTTCCGATCTCACTCATTGAACATTGTGTCACTTTCCGACATGATAGAAGGCTCCTATCGCTCTTGGGATTTGTACACAACTGACCAACAAACAAAACACAAAAAATAGAAAACCGGTTTTCACCAAACGGAAATGGAATCATGTCTTTTCTAAGGCGACAATTTTATCATTCCATCCTGTATATTACGTATGTGGATTTTTAAACATTTGGACTTTTTACACATTTGAAGATTTTTCTTCATATGAAACTGTCACAAACGTACTTGAAACGAAATAAAAAAACTAATTTTGTTACTTCTTGCTTCTATTATTTTCAGGCTTTTTTTCAAGTAAACCTATTTTACTATTTTGTTAGATAAATGTACGCTTTGTTCCTCCATATTTCTTGTATGATTAGCTTAAGCCTGATTTTTTATTTCTTTTTTATTGCATCTTCACTACAAACAAGGCACAGTGGCACTTTGATGTAGGGGACTACTAGCTGAAACATAATTTGTAGGGGTGCTATGTAGGGAGTTGAGCAGGAAGATTTCTGTTTACATTACACTTGAACTTCTGCGTGTCAGTACAGTTAGGGAAATAGGAACCCGTAAGATAATTCCAAAGTCTAGCAGTCCTAGGGAAGAAACTATTAGAGTAGAAGGCTTTCTTACATTTAGGGATTTCTACTGTGTAGGGGCGGGATTTTACTGCCTGTCAGGTTTGTTGGGGTATTTACGTCGAAGGAGTATTTACGTTGAAGGAGTATTTACGTTGAAGGGGTATTTACGTCGAAGGTGTACAAGGGCTTGTAATTCGTTGGAGCACCTACCATTAAAGTACTTGTAAAACAGGCAGAAGGACGAAACATTTCGCTGATGGGACAGCAGTTGAAGTCTAGCTGATAGTGCGGGACCTATTAGGTTGGCAACTCTCTTTTGAATCCTGTCTACGAGGGAGAGTCTAGTAGCAAATGCACCAACCCAAATGTGGCAATAATACTCCATATATGGGCGAATAGTGTAAAGGTATAGGATACTCTCAGATGTAAGTAACTTTATAGTACAGTTGAGAGAGCTCATCTTCTTTGCAGCAGCCTTGGCAATGCACTCAATATATCTGTTCCAACTCATGTTTCATGTGAATGTTAAGCTGAGGAGTTTAAAGGACGTACTTTCAGGTAATGTATCATTAGCCATGGTTTTTGTGGTTGAGAAGGTTTCTGTTGTGAAGGAACATAACTGGCTATACACCGGTTACAAACTGTATATATATATTGGACTGTTTGGCAGACAGCGGCAGACAGCGGCAGACAAGCAGTCGCAGTAAGACGGATAGTCTTACGTGTTGATTATCAGACTTTCTTCCCCATACTTGTTACTATGTACTTCTATTTACCTTAGGCGAGCAGCCTTACGTTTCTGTATTATAAATAAACCCCATTACACATACCACTCGGTGTAACTCACGTTTGTCTTTATTTCCTAAGTATTTAGGAATATAACAATGGCGACGAAAGGATGTTCTTTCTCTTAACAGAGATAAATTACCGTACCAAGGACTGTGTACAATGCAAGGATTTTTTGTTTTACGAAAAAAACAAACTACACAAGGATTTTTGACCACGTGCGTCAATGAATTTAAAAATTTTTCCTACCTAAAGTAGCGAAAAGTACGGATTTTTCTTCGTAAAGAACTCACAAGAAATTATAGAAACATGTTCAAGGTAAAGTGGAATTTATATTTATTTTGACAAGTAAAAAAAAAAAAAAAAAAAAAAAAATGGTCGCAAGTTGAATTCGAAACTACACTAAAGGATTACGAGTTTCGAAAGAAAAAATATAAATACAACGACTATTGTACCATTTTATGCCACGTGGGAACGGCAGCCATATATATATTTTTTTTTTTTGGAAAATTAATTGTTTGTTATTGCCTTTATATAAATAATTGGAACTATTTGTCGTGGGAAGTAAGAAATATTTTGTGTATGAACTTACGTTGTTGAAAAAAAAAAAAAAAAAAAAAAAAAAAAGAATTATTTTACAAAGCCTGTTGAATTACTATGGATGAACTTTGTTGAAACGTGTTGTGTCTGCATATTGCTACTAATTTACGATATACGTAAATTTACGATTTTTCTTTGGAATTATTGTGTAGAATTCGAAAAGACATTTTTGTACCAGAAGCTAACATGGAACAATTAGCAGAGTTAACTAAGGCTCTAGCCCTTAGCATCCAGGAACAGACAAAAATGACTCAACAATTTTTAGTGCAACAACAACAACAACAACAAATTCAACAACAACAGCTACAGCAACAGCTGCAACAACAACAAGAAAGAACACAAAAAACTTTAGAGGCACAACAAGAACAAACAAACATACTACAACGACAAATGTCGACACAGCAAAAGAATTTAGAAAAGCTAATTCTAACGTCGACCGGGAAGAAGACTAATTTTTCTGCCGAGGGTATTTCAAATTCACTAACGGAATTTCGTTACTCCCCGGATACTGGTGTTACTTTCCCTGCATACTACAGAAGATACGAAACAATTTTTACAAAAAGATGTTTAGACTGGACCGATGAGGAAAAAGTTACCCTGCTACTACAAAAACTGGGTACTGATGAAAACACCAAGTATGCAAATCTAATTCTACCAAAAAAACCGGAGGAGGTTTCGTTCGAGGAAACAATTAGTACCTTGTCGAAAATATTTGATAAAAGGGATAGCCTATTTCACTCTAGATACAAATGTTTGAACATTCAGAAGGCAGAAGCTGAAGACTATCTAGAATATGCTTGCACTGTGAACTGTTTATGCGAATCATTTAAATTGAATGAAATTTCCGCAGACCAATTTAAATGTTTAATCTTTGTACAAGGTCTCACAGCACCAAGGGACAAAGATATACGTTCACGGATCCTAACAATTATGGAGGCGGATCCTAACATAACATTGCAAAAAGTCACTGAAGAGTGTCAACGTCTGATTAATATAAAGAAAGACAACACTCGCATTGAAGAGAAAAATATTTTTAAGGTGCAGCAAGTAAAAAGGCAAGGGACCACAAGAAAGTCCAGGTTCCAAGAACACAGGATCCTTAAAGGATACAAAGACCCAAAGCTAAAGTGTAAATGTTGTGGTAGTTTAAGACACAACAATAAGACCTGCTGGTTTAGGAACAAAATATGTTATGAATGTGGTCTCAGAGGTCACAAGGGAACATACTGTGCCCAGAAGAAAAGACAAGGGACCGATAATGTAAATACGCTTCGCATGAATAAAGAAAAAAGCTGCGAAAGACGGAAATATGTTGATGTTCGGATAAATGGACATCTGGTTACATTGCTTCTGGATAGCGGTGCAGATATTAGTATTATAAATGAAGATATATGGAAAAGGATAGGTCGACCTGAATTAACGAAAACCAGAAAGACGGCGAGAAGTGTGTGCGGCAAAAGATTAGAGTTCAAGGGAGAATTAAAATGCAAAGTGACATTCGCTAACCAGACTCATAAATCCAAAGTGTACGTCGTACCAGGAAAGAATACATGCCTGTTTGGGGTAGATTGGATTGTCCTGTTTAATTTATGGGAGAAACCCATAAATTCGTTTTGTAACGTTTTAACTGCAGAAAAAGCAAACCAAAGGGAAGACTTCCTGAAGGATTTGAAAACTGAATTTCCCAATGTTTTTGCCGAAGGACTAGGACTCTGTATTAAGACAGAGGCAAAATTTGAATTAAAGAAAAATGCCACTCCAGTATTCAAACCTAAAAGGAATGTGCCTTTTTCAGCGATGGACGCAATCGAAAAAGAGTTGGATAGACTTCAACAACTGGAAGTCATTGAAAAAGTTAACCACACAGATTGGGCAAGTCCAACCGTGTATGTAAAGAAAAAAAATAACAGAATAAGGGTCTGTGGAGATTTTTCAACGGGTTTAAATGACTGTCTATTGGACCATAATTATCCCCTTCCGTCCGCAGAAGATCTGTTCTCTAAGCTTAACGGAGGAAAAATTTTTTTCTAAAATAGACCTCTCAGATGCTTACTTGCAAATTAAGATCAGCGATGAATGCTCCAAATACTTAGGCATAAATACTCATAAGGGCATTTTTAAGCTAAAGAGGCTTCCTTTTGGATTAAAGGTTGCTCCTGCTATTTTCCAGCAAATTATGGACACGATGCTGGCAGGGTTGGAATTTTCAATGGCCTACCTTGACGATATCCTAATTAAAAGTGAAAATTTGCAAGATCATAAGAAGCATGTAAAAGAAGTATTCAAAAGAATACAGGAATTTGGTTTTAAATTGAGCCCAGAAAAATGCGATTTTTTTATGAAAAAAAATTAAATATCTAGGTCAAATAATCGACAAAGAGGGTCGAAGACCGGATCCACAAAGGACTGAAGCAATTGAAAAGATGCCTGCTCCAGATTCAGTGACAAAATTAAAATCGTTTTTGGGATTAGTTCAATACTATGCAATGTACATCCCTAACATACATAATTTAAGAGCTCCTCTTAACGAGTTACTGAAAAAGGGTGTTAAATGGAACTGGAATAAGGAATGTGAATCTGCTTTCCAAAATATCAAAAGATGTCTACTGTCAGACTTAGCATTGGCACATTTCAATCCAGAAAAGGAACTAATACTAGCAACGGACGCCAGTGATTACGGTGTTGGCGCTGTATTACTTCACAAGTATGAGGATGGTAGGACAAAAGCTATCGCCCATGCTTCAAGAACGTTGGTTGCAGCGGAGAAAAATTACAGCCAAATTGAAAAAGAGGCGCTGTCGATAATATTTGGAATTACAAAGTACAATCGATTTCTCCATGGACGATCTTTTATTTTGCAAACCGACCATAAGCCCCTACTTACCATATTTGGATCAAAGAAAGGCATTCCCACACATACTGCGAATCGATTACAGCGATGGGCTGTAACCCTCTTAAACTATCAGTTTAAGATGGAACATGTATCCTCAAAAAAGTTAGGACACACAGATGCATTATCACGGTTGATCCCTAAAAGAAGCGAAAGTTTCGAAGAAACGGTAATTGCTGCGCTTAAAGACGAAAGTGAATGTACAAGTTCAATGTGTAATATGATACGTGAACTTCCGGTAACTTTCGAAAAAATAAAAAAAGAGGCAGTAAATGACATTTTCATTAAGAAAATGAAAAATCAATTGGGATGGATAAAAAAAAATAAAAAGGTAGATCAAACAACGCCTTTTTCCATCTGTGAAGATGTGCTCATGTATGGTGAGAGGATCGTAATTCCACTAACGTTACAGAGGAAAATTCTGAAGGAATTTCATACAGGTCATCCGGGCATTTCGAGAATGAAATCCCTTATGAGAGGATATGTGTACTGGCCTGGTATGGACAAGGAAGTTGAAAAATGTGTCAAGACATGCAGAGGATGTCAATTAGCAGCTCGAGATCCTCCAGTAAAAACGACGCCATGGCCAAAGACGGACCTACCCTGGTCACGTCTGCATATTGATTATGCGGGACCTATAAATGGTTATTTTTACTTGATTATTGTAGATTCTTTTTCAAAATGGCCAGAAATATTTAAGTTTAGACATCCAACAGCAAAAAACACTGTGAGTGCGCTTAATGAAATTTTTAGCCGTTTTGGAGTGCCAAAAACCTTAGTGAGCGATAATGGAACAGCATTTACTGCTCATGAATTCAAAGAATTCTGTGACTCACTAAATATTCTACATATGACAACACCTGTGTATCATCCACGATCGAATGGGTTGGCCGAAAAATTTGTAGATACGTTTAAAAGGGCACTTAAGAAAAATCTTACTACGGACACAGACGAACAATGTATTCAAACATTTTTAGCAATTTACAGGGTGACACCAAATCCTAATAATAATGTCAATTCTTCCCCGGCTGAGCTAATGTTTGCAAGAAAGATAAGATCTGTCTTCGATAGGCTGCTACCAGAGAAAAAGAAAGTTTTCAAAAAAGAAAACCTTAATACCAAGTGCTTCTCCCCAGGTGAAAATGTATATTTCAAAAATTTTCAAAATGGACGAAATCAGTGGGTTGAAGGTATTATCAAAAAAAGGATTGGGAGCATGGTCTATACCATCCAAGGATTAAGTTTTGTCTGCAAAAGACACAGAAATCAAATACGTCCCAGACTGTCTCCAAATGTGGAAGAGACACCAATGGAAACATTGTGCGATATTTTTGATATACCAAAACCAGCGTGTGTACCGCAAACAATGAATATTTCGCCTGAACCGACCATACGGGCTGGACAGAAACCTTTACCCCGGGTAACGCTGACCAGAAGGAAAAGCGCAAGAAAGAGAAAAGTTACCAGGAGATTAAGCCCTGACCCTAAAAGGAAGAGGTATTTAAGCTAAAATCAGGAAGATTTCAGCTTCAGGGGGAGGTGTTGTGAAGGAACATAACTGGCTATACACCGGTTACAAACTGTATATATATATTGGACTGTTTGGCAGACAGCGGCAGACAGCGGCAGACAAGCAGTCGCAGTAAGACGGATAGTCTTACGTGTTGATTATCAGACTTTCTTCCCCATACTTGTTACTATGTACTTCTATTTACCTTAGGCGAGCAGTCTTACGTTTCTGTATTATAAATAAACCCCATTACACATACCACTCGGTGTAACTCACGTTTGTCTTTATTTCCTAAGTATTTAGGAATATAACAGTTTCTTGTAGTTATTAAAGGAAAGGAGCTTAGTCTTGCCAGCATTGAATGTGACCATCCATTTATGTCCCCATTCCACTGCAGACCGGAGGTTTTCCTCTATGGTTTGCACCATTGCCTCATTCGTTTTCCTCTCATGTCTGTTATAGAGCTTATTATCACCAGCAAATATACCCATCTCAGAGACTATTTTATTAGAGAGATCATTCATGAATATCAGGAATAATAAAGGTCCAATGATCGACCCCTGAGGTACACTCATATTTATATCATACTAGATAACAAAGGGGACAAAGATGATTCTTTAGTAAAAAACAAATCAACATATTTCCCTAATAAACAGAACAACACAAAAGAACAAAACAGCTACTTCGAAAATCTCTGGAACCTTAACCTCCAAAAAAAAACACAAAACCACAAGCAACCTCACACATAAGCAAAAACAAGCACTCGAAAAGATCCGTAATAATAATGACATAATAATAAAAGAAGCAGACAAAGGCAGTGCCGTAGTAATCATGGACAAAACGTATTATGAAACAAAAATTACCGAATTACTGAATGACAAACACTACTATAAACCCATTAGTACCAACATAGATAACACCACCATCTCAAAAATCACAAAACTTTGTACAACACACAACAAAATATTAAAAAAGAAAGAAAAGGACTTCCTCACAAATTTCATTACAAAGACCAACAACTTCTACAGACTGCCTAAAATACACAAATCTGGCGCAATAAAACTTGCCGTCGATACACAAAACTCAGAATATATTAGCGCTCCAAACCCTAGTGACCTTACATTTAGACCCATTGTAGCAGGACCAGCCTGTCCGACAAGCAGACTTAGCAACTTAATAGACATCTTATTACAACCTTTCACAGCTCAAGTTAAGAGCTACATAAGGGACGACATCCATTTTCTTACTACCTTACCACATACAGTAGAAAACGGGACACTATTAGTTACATTTGACGTTAGCAGTTTATATAGTAATATACCCCATGAATTAGGAAAAGAAGCAATAATATTTTGGATCAACAGACACGCACAAACACTACATCCCAGATTCACAAAGCAATTCATTATCGATAGTATAGACATAATTCTAAATAATAATTCCTTCGAATTCAACAATACCAACTACATCCAAACACTAGGTACAGCAATGGGAACA
>NC_136496.1:54878986-54888986 GCF_053919585.1 Euprymna scolopes
GAGAGAGAGAGAGAGAGAGAGAGAGAGAGAGAGAGAGAGAGAAATAAAAAGGAGCAAACCATATTATGTGTTCATCAATGTTTCGTCTTTATTTCGAGACTTCCTCTGGATGAATGAGATCAAGTAACAAAAAATACCAGTACAAACTATTTAAAAATGTTTCACGTGCAAAGTTTGACGCTGTTCTATTTCAGAAAAACGGAAAAAGACGTTGGAAATTCAAAAAGTAGGGAGGGGGCTTGCGCTGTTAAAGAGAGGGAAATGTTAGTGACGTCATATAGTCGTTAATGTAATTTTAACAGATATGAATGCAGTTAATATTCTTACTGGAGAGAAATATATCTGTTGAAATTCAAATATAGGTTTGTAACTGAAATGAAATGAGTGTTATGTAATTTATTGATTGAGATTATGTATTAATTATTATAGGAGGTGTTTGCATGGTGTGAGAGGGTTAACCTGTGTCTACAGTTAAATTATGTTCTTTACATAAAAGTTTACTTATTAATGCCGCTATATTATAGAAACCTGCACGTTATTTAATTGTGCTTAAATTTGTGATAAGCGCAGATTCAAGAAGTCTCCGGCGAGGTTTATTTGAAATAAATTTAACTACTTTTGCTTGTTTAAAGTCAAAGGTGTGATTATGCTGCAATAAATGAGAGAATCATGCACTTGGAGAATTACTATTTTTTATAACTCTTTTATGTTCACTGAGCGTTATCCACTTTACGCTGGGTTTCACCACCGTATTTATGATGGCAATTATGGCAAGGAATAGTTTATATACCTCCATTGGAAACTGGTTTGTTTTGGAGATGTTTCTTAGTTCTTAATATTTGCCTTATGGTTAGTGATTTGGTTTGTACGATAGGAATTTCTAGTTTGTTTAGTGTGTTACAGATTATTGCGTTATCGGTGAGTATAGGTAAAAGAAGAGGTCTGTTTATGAGAGAAGAGTCTGGTGTATATGATTTTTTATTATTTATTCTGGAAAATATTTGTGTGGTTATATATATATATATATATATATATATATATATATATATATATATATATATGCATATATTTATATTTTGTGTACAGAAAGTTGTTAGATGAGACAAATAATTGGTACCGTCGGTTTCAAGCCCGATAATAAGGACCGTGTAAGGTATCCTTATCAAGCTCTCTTCAGCCAATATTCGTCTATTTTACAACCGGAAGTGTGAAATATATATATACCTCGTGAGTTCACGTTTAAATCTCGTTTTGTTAACCCCCCCTGCGTTTATTTATCGGATGATGATGATTTCATTAACTTTAAACTTTGAATTATTTAAATTTAAAATCAAATTTCGAAAAAATTTTTCTCTTATATAAATCGATTTTAATTTGAACCCAAATTAATTTAAAAATCTAATTTTTCTTATGTATAAAAAACTTTAAAATTTATATTGGTATCGGTTAAAAACTTAAAATTTCATTTAATTATATCGAATTACGTTTAAAAATTTCTAAAATACGTTCAAAGTTTTTTTTTAATTTTAATCTTTCGTTTAATTATATCGAATAACGTTTAAAAATTTCGAAATACGTTTAAAAATTTTATAAAAAACCCAAATCTTTCAAGGTTTGGGGAAGTGAGTATTTATCTATCCTAAGTGATTTTCCTAGTATATTAACATTATTATATTTTTCTATAGTTTTAAATTTGAAATAGATTGTAAATTACATTTATAAAGTATAATTTTTATAAATTTATATATAATACATTAATTTAAAATTTATAATATAATTATAATTAAATCCAAGTTTACCGACTAATCATTTTAGTATTTAAAAATTTTTTCCTATTACATACATACACACACATCTAAGTTTTGTTCTTTTCATTGATCCAGTTTATTAAGAGCCCCTTCCTTCTGTGTATGCAATTTTTCAAAGCTTCACTCCTCACATTTAAACATTTTATTTTTGGGTCATGAATTGCCCAGAGGATGTAGCATTTTTCTGCATTACAGAGCGAGCATTGACTTAATTCCGGGGCGTATGCTGGTTTGTGCTCTATTTTTCTCCATTTTATGGAAAAAGGTGTATTTTTTTCATTAAGCTCCCACACGCGGGTAGCTAATGCTGTATTCATCCTTGTTTTAGCTCTAAAGGAGCTCATATGCGCGTAATATCTTTGTTTAAATTGGCCTTTTGTCATACTTATATATTTTTCCGGTATATTTGTGGATTGGTCCATTATTGTGGCCTCATAAACAAGGGATTCAGCTTTACAATTACCCTCCAATGGACAGCTGTTTTTGATACATATATATATATATATATATATATATATATATATATATATATATATATATACATATTTTTTATATATATATATATAAATATCCATATATATACATACATACATATATATATATATATATATATATATATATATATACATATATATATACATATATATACATATATGTATATATATGTATAATTCATAGAAACCGGACCCATGAAATATAAATTGCCCAAGGGCACTTCCTACTATAGGTATATTGATGATATTTTAATTTTTCTCCCTATATCTTCCAAAATAGAGAATATCACTGATAAATTAAACAAGATTGAACCCACTATTAACTATACGTATGAAAGAGAAAATAACAACTCCATATCTTTTCTGGACATCAATATAATAAATAACAATGATCATCTAAGTTTTAAAGTCCATCGAAAAGTCACGAATAAAAATGATTACATACACTTTTACTCTCATCACGATGATAAAGTAAAAAGAGGTATTCTAATAGGATTTTTTCTTAGGGCCCTGAGAATATTCAGTGAAGAATACATCGTGGAAGAATTTGAGTATATCGAACGTACATTCATGAACTTGCAATACCCTCAACATTTTTTGGCAAATACAAAAAGAAAAGCACTAAAAATTTACCATAACCGAGACCATTCCCTAAATAGCCAGACACACAACAGACAATTAACATTACCAACTAATAAAAACAACGACACAATCTATAAGACAGGCATTCAAATAACAAAACTAAACTCTTTAACAATTAGGGATCTAACACATAAAATTATGACTAATACCAACATTAACACCAAAGCCGGAATATATTCCATACCCTGCCTTGATTGTGGAAGAATATACGTAGGAGAAACTCAACGTAATTTAAATAAAAGAATATATGAACACAAAAGAGATGTAAAAAACAACAATACACTCAACGCCATATTTTGTCACATCATGGAAAACGACCACCATTTTAATTTTAACAAAGCAACTTTCCTTAAACACATACATAACAGATCCACACAACGTTTAATTGAGTCGGCTATAATCTCCCATTCCAGCAATATAATTAAGCAAAGAAAAGTTTTTTTCCACGTTGTTCCCTTTCTGTCGAAAATAATCATTAAAGAGAACAACTTAGACACCGGTTAAACGCGATATATATATATATATATATATATATATATATATATATATATATATATATATATATATATATATATATATATATATATATATATATATATATATATATATAAAATGGGTTAATAAATTCCAACGAAAGAAAGATGTATATTTAAATAAGGGAGTAGTCACGAACAATGTGTATTTTTTAACATTATTTTATTATTCTGTGTCTTAGTTTTTCATTGAGAATTATGTTTGGATCATTGTAATAATGTTTTTAAGTCATTGAAATCGTTTACGCGCGTTTCAGATGGTCTGTGATGCGTCCGTCCTCGTCAGAAATTATTTTAAAATGTGTAAAAATGGCGATTTTCGTAGTTAATTTGAAGTTTTTCCAAGGGGTGGAGGCTTGTAAGTGTTTATTATTCATTGGTATGCTGAATTTTTATTGCTTTTTTATTTGGCTTGTCCAGGGAGACGTTGACCTCGATGTAGTCGCTATCTCTTTCTGCTAATGTTTTTTTCTTTTCCTTTAGAGTGGGGTAGGGTGTGTGTGTGTGTGTGTGTGTGCGTGTGTGTGTGTGTGTGTGTGTTTGCTTTTATTGGTTTAGGAATGTGTATATTGTTTTATAGTATTTTGGGGTTATTTGCTTCCTTAGGAAGGCGGCTGTGGTCCGAGGTCGTTACTAATGTGTATGTGTGGGGAGGGGGGGGCTGGCTCTTCTGAAATAAGGGTAGGGGTGCTTTCATTCTATTTTGATATTTAAAGCACCCCTACCCTTATTTCAGAAGAGCCAGCCCCCCCTCCCCACACATACACATTAGTAACGACCTCGGACCACAGCCAGCGCCTTCCTAAGGAAGCAAATAACCTCAAAATACTATAAAACAATATACACATTCCTAAACCAATAAAAGCAAACACACACGCGCACACGCACACACACACACATAAACGCACACACACACACACACACACACACACACACACACACACACACACACACACACACACACACACCCTATCCCACCCTAAAGGAAAAGAAAAAAACATTAGCAGAAAGAGATAGTGACTACAGCGATGTCAACGTCTCCCTGGACAAGCCAAATAAAAAAGCAATAAAAATTCAGCATACCAATGAATAATAAACACTTACAAGCCTCCACCCCTTGGAAAAACTTCAAATTAACTACGAAAATCGCCATTTTTACACATTTGAAAATAATTTCTGACGAGGACGGACGCATCAAAGACCGTCTGAAACGCGCGTAAACGATTTCAATGACTTAAAAACATTATTACAATGATCCAAACATAATTCTCAATGAAAAACCAAGACACGGAATAATAAAATAATGTTAAAAAATACACATTGTTCGTGACTACTCCCTTATTTAAATATATATATATATACAAAAAAAAAATTCGTAATTTCATTTAATTTTATTATTTTTATTTTACTTATTTACTGTTTTTATTTTATCATTGTCTATTTTTAGACTCCATTTTATCACCTCCTATTCTTATTTTTAGACACCATCTTGTAAGTTACTACGCTATTTTATCCTAATTCAATTATCTCTATTTAAAAAAAAAAAAAAACTTCCTTCGTAATCTCGTGTCATTTTATTTACTTAATCTATCACCGCTATATTTCCAGACGCAATTTTTTAATCTCTACGATATTTTAACTTTTAGACGTAATCCACCACACTAGTTTACTATAATTTATTTTCTCTCATAAAATGTATATACATGTATATATGACATCTAATTTACATAAGGAAAACACGCTGCTCTCCGACTCTCTCGTCAATGACCATCCCTCTTGAAGAAGCCCGCATAAATCGAGCGAAACGTTGAGTATTCAGGTCCTTCCGCCTCCATTTTATTTCATATCGTTGGATTTAATCCAGCTCAACAATCATATATATATGTGTATATTTATGTATATATGTATATATATATATATACATATACACATATATACATATACACATATATATATATACATATATATACATATATATATACATATATATATTTATACATATATATATATGCATATATATATACATATATATATATATGCATATATATATACATATATATATACATATATATATATTCAAAGATACATATATATATATTCAAAGGGCGAATGAACCCCTTTTCGGGGTCAACGGCCAACTAGCATCATGTGTGTTTGTGTGTATGTATACTTATATATATATATATATATATATATTTGCGCCGGTACAAGGAAATTACCAGGTTGGTGTCTGGGGGCGCGGTTATACCACTAAGAGAAGTAAACTCTTACATCAAACCTGAGGGCTGTTGTCTGCTTGTTCTGTGGCAATTGGTTTGCACCGAGTGAGTTAATCAGCAGTTCCAAAAAGTGTGGATGGTCCTACACGAGCCTTCACCACTTAAATCAAGTCATTTGTATGGGTTTCTGACAGCTTATCGTAAGTTCATTATGAAAACCTCACACTGTCCTGCAAGAAGTCCACTGGCAATGGAGTGAAAGCGACGGGGACAGGTAAAGGATATTACTGGAAGTCCTCAGCCGGATCTCTGCACAGTGGCGGCTGATGGTAGATGGCCGTTCTAGCGCAAACCTGTGAGCAATTGTGCTGTTTGTGTCCTCCATCAGGGACAAAGCAGCCCTATTTAGGGATAGCACTGCTTTCCCTGTGGCGGGGAGGGGGCGATAAAAGGAGCCCTAAAAATAATTGCTTGCTCACCACTTAACTTGTTTCTCTTGAGTTACAGAGGTATGATGTTGACATTGCTGTCTTATGTGAAACTCGCTTGCCTGGCAATTCTCAACTTCAAGAGGAAAAGGACGGATATGACTTCTTTTGGTCAGGAAAGGCAGAAAATGAACCCCGCCAATCAGGCGTTGGTTTTGCCATTAAGTCCAAGATGGCAAAGTCCTTATCGTCTTTGCCCAAAGGCATATCTGATCGTGTGGCAACTCTTTTCCTAGAGTTAGAAGGAAACACCAGGATGACACTAGTTAGTTGTTACGCCCCAACGTTAGCCAGTTCAGATCAAGAGAAGGATGACTTCTATGATACCCTCCGTGATGTCCTCTCCAGAGTTCGGCACCATGATAAACTCGTTCTTGCTGGCGATTTCAATGCTCGTGTTAGTAGTGACCATCTGTCGTGGACCGGTGTACTTGGTAAGCATGGCATAGGCAAGGTAAATGCAAATGGTTTACGACTTCTTACAATCTGTAGAAGTTTGACCTCTTTATTACCAATACCATATTCCAACAACCTGTGCATCAGAAGACAACATGGATGCATCCTCGTTCAAAGGACTGGCATCTTATTGACTTCGTCATAACAAAGCGGAAGCACATGAGTGACTTTAAAATCACTCGCTTTTTCCACACCTCTTGCTATCTTTCGGATCACACCCTTCTCAGAAATAAACTGTCGTTGCATGTGCGAAGGCACAGAGTTACAAGATAAACAGTCCCCAAACGCATTGATGTGTGGGCTCTCCAGGGAAAAGAGCTTGATGAAAACCTTGAGAATGTTAATGTAACTGATGATGTTGAATCTTCTTGGAAAGCATTGCGAGAAGCAACTCAAGCTGTAGCAGTAGAAGTCCTTGGAATACCGAAAAGAAAACACCAGGATTGGTTTGACGAAAGTGACGATGAAGTTAAAGCACTGACTAACTAAATGTACTCATCTCACAAATGTTGGATTGAGGACAAAAACTCAACAGTGAAGCACACGGCCTACAAAAAGTGTAAAGGTGAGATACAATGAGCTCTCTGAGCTATGAAAGAACAATGGTGGTACAATAAGGCAATTGCACTGCAGGGAGCTGCTGACAGCAAGAACACGAAAGCCTTCTATGATGGTCTGAAAGAGGTATTTGGTCCTCAGAAAAGTGGTGCTTCTCCATTAAGCACAGCCGATGGAGAGGCATTGCTGACTGATAAATCAGATATTCTCAATCGTTGGAAGGAGCACTTTGAAACTGTCTTAAACACCTCATCTATCATTGACGTCGATGTCGTGTCCTCTATTCCTCAGAATCCAGATATTCCAGAATTGTCATTGGAACCTGCTTATCAGGAGGTATGGAAATCCATCAAACAAATTGCTTCTGGCAAGTCCCCATCACCAAAGGATCCAATTCCGCCTGAAGTGTACAAGCATGGTGGGCATGTGCTGGTAAAAAAGCTCCATGCTCTCTTTGTAAAGATATGGAAAGCAGGCCGAGTTCCACAGGACTACAAAGATGTCTGCATCAAGCATCTCTACAAATATAAGGGAGTCAAGAATGTCTGTGACAACCATCAGGGGATATCTCTGCTTTCAATTGCAGGAAAGATTCTGGCTAGGCTCATTCTAAGCCGAATCATAAATCGTCTCGTTGATAAGGTGTATCCAGAGTCCCAGTGTGGGTTTTGGTCGGGTCGCGGCACCATTGACATGATATTTTCCTTACGTCAGGTGGCAGAAAAGGTCTGTGAGAAAAATCAGGAATTGTATATGGTGTTTGTTGACCTGACGAAAGCCTTCGACACTGTGAATCGCGATGCTCTTTGGCAAGTTTTAAGAAGGCTTGGTATTCCAGAAAACATGCTGAACATGATCATTTCCTTTCACAAGGGGATGAAGGCCAATGTTGTCTCAGATGGTATGATGTCTGATCCATTTGATGTTACGAATGGGACCAAACAGGCATGTGTAATGGCGCCAGTCCTCTTTGCGCTCTTCTTTTCACTAATGCTGAAACATGCATTTGATGATTTGGACACTGGTGTCAAGTTTCAATTTCGGTCATCCAGTGGCTTATTTAACCATCAACGGTTTAAGGCCAAGACTCTTCTTCGCACCGAAATTATTCGCGACTTGCTCTTCACTGACGATGCCGCACTGGTAGCCACATCCTTTGAAGAAGCCCAGGTTCTTCTTGATCGATTTTCAGCAGCATGCAAGGCCTTTGGCCTGACAATTAGCATAAGGAAGACTGAGGTAGTGCATCAGCCACACCCTACTCCAAAACGAGTTGAAGGCGTAAAGCAAAATCCACCAGAGTATAGATTTCCTGCGTGCAAGCTGAAAGTCGACAGTCATGATATCAATTATATCAAGTCCTTTCCATACCTTGGTAGCAAGGTGAACCAGAGCGGTTCTCTTGATGATGAAATTGTCAACAGGATTGCTAAGGCCACTTCTGCCTTTATCTTCGCCATCGCTTGTGGAATGAAAGGGGTATTCGACTAGACACAAAAATCCTTGTCTACCATGCTGTTGTTCTTTCCATTCTTCTTTATGGATCTGAGTCATGGACCCCATACAGACATCACATTAATCAGCTGGACGTTTTCCACAAAAGCTGTCTACGCTCCATATGTGGTCTTAGCCTCTGCGACAAGGTATCAAATGCCGAATTATTCACAAAATGCAAAATATCTGGCATTGAATCATTCCTTATTCAATCGCATTTGTGGTGGGCTGGTCATGTATTGAGGATGCCCGATGACAAAATTCCAAAAATTGCGATGTACAGTCAACTTGAAGGTGGTAAAAGAATTGTCGTACGTCCTTGGCTTAGGTACAAGGACACGTTGAAGAGTAACTTGTCTGCAGTGAACATACCTCATCACCAAGACTCCTGTAGAAGTCTTGAAGATGAGGTGAATGACCGAAAAGGATGGAGATCAAGGTCTTTTGAAGGTCTCCAGAGGTTTCAATCTGAAAGCTTAAGGCAAATGAAAGAAAACAGAGTAAGAGCAAAACGACTAGCAGCCGCACCAATATCTGCAGCGTTAAATCCACAGTCATGTTCTATTTGTGGCCTTGTTTGCAAGTTCCTTGCTGGACTAAAAAGTCATCAGAGGCAAAAGCATAAATGAGTTTTAGAAACATGGGTTGTCTGAACCTCATACCTCGAAATCGACGGGAGAGAGTCCATCATATATATACACATGTATATACATATACATACACATATATAAATATATACATATATATATACATATACATATATATACATATATATATATATACATATACATATACACATATATACATATATATATACACATATATACATATACATATGCATATATACATATAGAGAAAATAAAAAGGAACAAACTGTATTATGTGTTCATCAACGTTTCGTCTTTATTTCAAGACTTCCTCTGGATGAATGAGATTAAGAAACAAAAAATACCAGTACAAAATATTTGAAATGTTTCACGTGCACAGTTTTCAAATATTTTGTACTGGTATATTTTGTTTCTTAATCTCATTCATCCAGAGGAAGTCTCGAAATAAAGACGAAACGTTGATGAACACATAATACGGTTTGTTCCTTTTTATTTTCTCTATTTTGTCGGAATACTACTTCCATTATTTTCATCATATATACATATATAAATACATATATACATATATAAATACATATACATATATATACATATATATGTATATATACATATATACATATACGTATATATACATATATATACATATACATATAAATATTATATGGAAAAATGCGCGCATGAAAAGTAATATTCTTAAGAT